>NC_056735.1:122459566-122527066 GCF_019279795.1 Protopterus annectens
ATGACACTGCACGTACTGCAATTGAAAATCAGCGTGCCAATTATCATGTTGCGAAATATCAACCAGCCAAGCTTTGCAACGGCATGCGGCTTGCAGTAAAAAAATTAATGAGCAACGTCTTAGAAGCAACAATCTTGACAGGACCTTTCTAAGGTGAAGATGTCCTCATTCCTCGCATTCCTATGATTCCAATGGATATGCCATTTCAATTTAAGAGATTGCAATTCCCAGCTCGATTGGCGTTTGCAATCACCATCAACAAAGCTCAGGGCCAATCTTTAGAATTGTGCGGTTTAGATCTACACACGGATTGCTTCTCACATGGACAATTATATGTTGCGTGTTCTAGAGTCGGCAAACCAGACAATCTCTATATCTGCACAGAAAATGGAACAACAAAAAATATTGTATACCTACAAGCATTGTGAAATTAAACATATTAGAAACGTGCACTTTCTCTTTTCTTTCTTTTCCATTTAAGCAGACTGAGCCACAGCAATGCGTGGCCAGGTACAGCTAGTATATATATATATATATATATATATATATATATATATATATATATATATATATATATAGGTAGGTAGATAGATATAGCTATATATAGCTATATATACATATATGGGCCTACTTCTGTTCTATGAAAACACGTTTTTTCGAAGAAAAGAAGTACGGACCCATTTCAGCTAAAGTGTACTTAAACGAAAGTGCACTTTCGTGAATACTCGTTCACCAAACCGGAAATAAAAAAAAAAAACACTTCAAACACACTTTTTCCAGATGGGCTGTGCTCTCCCCACTCCTGCTACTTATATATACTAACTCCAAGATCACAGTACAGTGGGGATACGGCTATATTTCTTCTTCTACACTGTAGCCCCTGCAAAAGCATGTTTGCAGTATTTTTTGTTTTTTATTACCAGTTCAGTGAACCGGTGTTCATGATAGTGTACTTTCTTTTAAGTGCACTTTCACTGCTCTTCAGAAAAATGTGTAAGTCACCCATATATATATATATATATATATATATATATATATATATATATATATATATATATATATATATATATATATATATATATATGTATATATAAAACTGAAGGTCCTTCCTGAATTTTAAAATTTCATACAAAAAATAACTACATTTAAAGACTTTAAAGAAATGATGTGTGAACTCACAAACAACTGCTGTTAAAAACTGTTATTTATGTACACATGCATATTTTTTTTGCTATGAATCCACATGTGACAAAACATTATCTGTGGAATTAGAAAAAATAGGATTCAGACAAGTAGCAAAAACCAGACTGCAGAAAATCATGTCAGAGACATCCCCTGAAACTATTAATGAGATTGCAAAGTAATAATTTCCTTGTCTCTGAGGGCCTATTTTGAAAAGGCAAAACCTAACGTTGAGCTTCCTGAGCTAAAGAAACAGGACTGGAACATAATTATCCAGCTGAGACTTCATATTATGCATACTGGAATTTAATATTAATGCATTTTTATACTAGATAGTGTCACTTCTTTGCTTTTAACTGAATTCTGAAAAATTTCTAGTGGTAAATTGTGTGCTTTCTGAAGTAGGCAATGCCCACTTGGGATAGCAATCTTAGTTATTATATTAGCAACTTTGTTAGAATTTAACCAAGGGCAAAATGTCTGATCTTAAACACCTATCTGAAGATAACAGTTTGGAGTACCGGTCTGGGAATGATAGTGTTAGCATAGTAATTCATTATTTAACCTGGAAATTATGCTCTTTGCAACTTTTATCCATGTTTGCTTTCTGAAAGGAATGAAAATAAAGTTAGTAACAAATGTAACAGCAATGTCCATTGTACATCCATTGCATACATAACAAGGAATGCTGCTTATGGTTGCATAGGAGAACATGGTGGATAGGAAAAGTACTACAGCCCACATATTATCTGAGCTAAACTACATGAGATCAGTATTCAGAAGTCTCATTTTGTTTAAATTAGGTCAGACTTTAAAGTGTATGGCACCATTAAGAACTACTATAATGAATTTCTACAGAAGGGTATTCCCTCCGTGTATATAGCGTAAACATCATTTATTTAGAAAGCTGGGGAGAGAATGACTACAGGCTACCATGATCTTCTCACTGTGCCTTTTCTGAAGCCACCACACTAAGTCTTAAGTCATATCTTGTGTATAAAAGGAGCACTGATTCATGAATGTCTACTCTAAGTACAGCTATCGTGTACGCAGCATGGCTAGCCACACATATGTTAGTAAGCTATTTGGTATTAATTAAACAGCTCAATGCTTAGTGTAGAGCCTCAAAACAAGATCAAATGGCATAGTATGCTAATGAAGGCATAAGTACCTAAATTACTTACTAATTAACCAATCCAACATGCCAGAGCTTTCAGAAACCCATAAAGCAATCATGTACACTCAGTGAAGCTATTTGCCCTGAAATCCACAGTACCTAAATTACGTACTAATTAACCAATCCAACATGCCAGAGCTTTCAGAAACCCATAAAGCAATCATGTACACTCAGTGAAGCTATTTGCCCTGAAATCCACAGTACCTAAATTACGTACTAATTAACCAATCCAACATGCCAGAGCTATTCAGAAATGCATAAAGCAATCATGTACACTCAGTTTTGCTATTTGCCCTGAAATCCAAAACTCTTTGGATTACAGCCACAATTACACTGAGAAAAAAAATGTTAGCAGCTGCTGTTGCCATCATTAACCTGTACGTGCAACAGGCTTTAACACAAGGTGCTGCTGCCATCATTAACTGGTACGTGCAACAGGCTTTAACACAAGGTGCTGCTGCCATCATTAACTGGTACGTGCAACAGGCTTTAACACAAGGTGCTGCTGCTGCCATCATTAACCTGTACGTGCAACAGGCTTTAACACAAGGTGCTGCTGCTGCCATCATTAACTGGTACGTGCAACAGGCTTTATCACAAGGTGTTGCTGCTGCCATCATTAACCTGTACATGCAACAGGCTTTAACACAAGGTGCTGCTGCCATCATTAACTGGTACATGCAACAGGCTTTAACACAAGGTGCTGCTGCTGCCATCATTAACCTGTACATGCAACAGGCTTTAACACAAGGTGCTGCTGCCATCATTAACTGGTACGTGCAACAGGCTTTAACACAAGGTGCTGCTGCTGCCATCATTAGCCTGCATGTGCAACAGGCTTTAACACAAGGTGCTGCTGCCATCATTAAACTGTACATGCAAAATCATTTCTTCTGCAATACATTTACATTAAAAGAAGGTTCTGAGTAAGCAAGCATGAGGTCTCCACTCTGAACATCAGTCATATATGCACGCATCTATGTGGAAAGGTTAGGGGAGGAGGAGTCTGCATTTATGTTAATAACAAATGGAGTAACTGTGTGGTCATTATGTCTCACTGCTCTGAGAATCTGGAGTTTCTGTCTATAAAATGTAGACCTTTTTACATTCCTAGAAAGCTAAATGGAATTTCCATAACAGTGTTATATATCCCACCTACTGCTAATTTAAATGAGGCACTCACAAAATCATACCAGTGTACCTGTGACATGCAGAATAAACACCCTGAGTTTGCTCATGTAAAGGCTGGTGATTTTAATCAGACTGATCTAAAGTCAGTGCTCTGCCATTACTACCAGCATGTAAACTTTCCAACAACGGGTAGGACTACCTTGGATAAAGTATACAGCAATATAAAGCAAGCCTACAAAGCAGTGCAGCAACCACACCTTGGCAGCTTTGATCATCTTTCTGTCATGCTGATCCCTGCTTATAAACCTGCTCTGGTCAAACAGATCAGGATTTGGCTGAGGGAGCATTATCAGTTCTCCAGGATTGTTTTGAGTGTACTAACTGCAGCATTTTGAAGGAGGTAGCCACAACAGACTGGCACATCGACTTAGATGAATACAAAGAAGCAGTGATGGCTTACATCATAAAATTAGTTGATGATATCGCAGAGATCAGAAGAATCATCTCAAGAGCTAACCAAAAGCCATGGCTTACAAGTAAGGTCTATGATCTTCTAAAGACATCGAATTCAGCATCAGGGCAAATGACAGGAAAGCCTTAAGTGTGGAAAGAACAAACCTGAAGAAAGGCATAAAAGGGTACTACATAAAGTCAATCCCAGATAAGCAGGTGGTCCAGATAATATCTTGGGTAAGATGTTAAAGAGCTGTGCAGACCAACTATGTACAGTACTCATGGATATATTTAAAACCTTGCTTGGCCTAGCAAAGGTCCCTTCATGTTACAAAGTAACAAATATTATCCCTCTACCCAAAAAAACCTTACCTTCCAGCTTGAATGACTTCAGGCCTGTTGCACTAACATCCACGGTTATGAAATTTTTTGAGTGGCTAGTCAAGAAACACCTGTCTGTGGAACTACCATCAACTTTTGATCCAGTGCAGTATGCCTACAGAGAAAATAGATCCACAGCTGATGGAATAACAGTCACATTGCATCTTGCTCTTTAGCATATGGAGAGCAAGGACAGCTATGTGAGAATGCTATTCATCGACTTTAGCTCAGGATTTAACACAGTTATCCTTATGCAATTAATCAATAAGCTAGTACATCTGGGCATCAGCAAACACCTCTGCAATTGGATCCTGGACTTTTTGATTAACAGGCCACAGAAACTTTATGTGGGTAAGAATACCTCTGGGAGCATAACACTCAATGCAGGTCTTCCTCGGGGTTGTGTTGTCAGCCCCCTGTTGTTTACTGTCCTAACCTGTGATTGTACAGCAAACTTCAGTACAAATCATATCATCAAATTTGTTGACAACTCCACAGTCGTGGGTCTCATCAGAAGAGAGGACGAGAGTGATACAGAAAAGAGGTCAATACACTGATTGCTGGTGTGTAAGTAAAACAAAAGAGATCATCATAGATGACAGGAAGAGGCAAGCACCCCATACACCAATCCTGATCAATGGCAAGATGGTGGAAAGTGTATGCAGTACCAAATTCCTCGGAGTTCATATCTCTGATGATCTCTTGCTTTGGGAACCACCTGCCACATAGTAAAAAAAGCACACCAACATCTCCACTTTTTGAGAAGACTCAGAAAGGAGAAACTACCATTGTTAGTACTTTCCACCTTCTCCAAAGCAGCAATTGAAAGCATACTAACATCCAATTTTTTGGTATGGCATGGGAGCTGTTTGGTTGCAGATAAATAATCACTGCAGAGAGTGGTGAGAGTTGCCAAGAGGACAAATGGCATTAGTCTACCCACAATCCAGGATCTTTATCCATTGAGCAGCCTAAAGACAGCCACCAAAATACTAAATGGTGCACCTTATCCTGCAAACAGTCTGTTTATGAGCCTGTCATCAGGTAAAAGATATTGCTGTATTTGATGCAGGACAATTAGATTCAAAGACAGTTTTTATCCAAAGGTGATCACACTTCTTAATTCCAACATTAGCTCTGATCGTTGACAGGTCAGGAAGACGGGACTTCCCATTCACTGTGCGATATTATTTTATCTGTTGTTTATTAAGCCCAGCCAACCATTATGATTTATAGGTTCCCGTTTAGAATCTTGAATTGCTGAAAGCTCGAAATTCATATGCTCGAGCCCAGAATCTCAAGTTTTCAGCAACTTGAAATTCCAAAGCGGACGTAAAAGACATGCAAACATGTCTTTACAATGTTTTTGAAGGGGGGGGGGCAAGCCCACCTGCACCCCCCACACACACCCTACTTAAATATACCAACTCCGAGATCGCACTACAATGGGGATGAGGGAAATCTCCCATTCTGTGCTGTATACAGATGTGCACAAAGGGAGAATTTCCATTCCTCCGCTATAGTGCGGTCACGGAGCTGGTATATTTCAGCAGGGAGACTGCAGGCAGACTCGACCCCCCTGCATACATGTCAGTAAACTTCCTTGTTTTTTTGTTGTCTCCCCTTCACAAGTTCGAGTTACTGAAACTCGAGATTCTGAGCTCGAGCTTATGAATTTCGAGCTTTCAGCAATTTGAGCTTGTGAAGGGGAGCCGATTTATACTACTAACCCAAGTGCAATATTTTTTTCTTCAGCTACTACTGCTACATGCTTGTTCACCCATAATGTTGTACATGTTTCATGTGCAATACTATTACCTGAACTTTGCTGCTAGATGTGTATTTTTATTATCTTAACAAGTGTGTGTTTCTAAGAATATATGTAGCTCTATACTTGTGTAGAGTTGATTTATAAGAAGATGGTAGTATTATTATATGTTGCTTTAAATTATGTCTTTCTATGTATGTGATTTCTTTTTTTGTCAGAAACACGATGAGCTGATTATATGGAATCTCATTTAATGACAGTAAAGTTACTTTTGACTGTGCCTTTAACCTGAAGTCACAATGACATGTGCAAAGGGCAGGTTAATGTCATCATCACTTGTACAGGGTGGAAGTGGGGGACAGGAGGGCAAGCCTGACATCTAAAAGGTAAGTGCATGCAAGTAAAACAAAAATGTATTCCTTAAATAATCAATTTGCAGGGTCAGTAGCAAGATGTGTATACCAGTCCAGAGTACTGCTTAGATAAGTATTGTGTGTGGTGGTATGGCAAGTATTTGTTGAATGTGTGTGTGTGTGTGTGTGTGTGTGTGTGTGTGTGTGTGTGTGTGTGTGTGTGTGTGTGTGTGTGTGTGAGTGTGTGTGTGCATAAACACAATCAAGCTCTATGCTAGCACTACATTCTGGTATCTCAGGCAGGTGTGAGCTGTGCATGGTAGAGTAGTCAGTTCAGAGTTGCCATTCACAAGTATGAGAACTACTCCTACCAGGAGTTGCACTGCTACTTCCATGGTCCTGGCTAGAAGCTGGGGTGCTACATGAATATGACTGATGTCTGCTAGATGAGCTGTCACCAAGACTATGTCCTGGACCATGATCACATGGTTTACCACTTCTGCGTGTGAACACTGCAATTACTGGCAGAGTAATGGAAGCAGTGTCACTATGGGAGTGGGATCTTGCACAGCCACGTCAGCTAACACAGAATGATGTAGCGGCACTCCAGCCACATGGATGCTCACCCTTCCAGCAGATGTTCCATTAAAGACACTGCCCAAGCCAGTGTGCCGTTATTCCTGTCCAAGGAGTCACCCACATGGTTTAGGTAGTCCCGCATATCAGCATGTATGAAGGTTAGTATTCACTCTATCTCTTCTGAGGCTCTTGTGGAATGTGCCTGTGCCTCCATGCAGTCCTGCACATACCTACTGATGCACCAACATCAGGAGGATAGTGTACAGCAGGCCTCCTCCAAGTACCTTACCCTCACTATAGCTACAAGGAGAATCAACCAGTTCTGCAGTTGGGATAACCATGCTACCCTGATCAACTGTATCACCCTCATCCTGTCCTATAAGTTCATAGGTTCATAGATTAGTACCAGGCTAACTGCCCTTGTGTGCCATTTTAAGCCTATCTAATTGTCACATCTAATAATCAAACCCTACACCTTGTGTCTGTAATGTAAACACCTTAACCATTATGCCAACCTCCACCCAAGTGTATACCTTCATCCTATTTCAAACTCATGACCCTTGCACATTCAGAACAGTGGATCATCCCCACAAGCCACGCAGCTGCAGAAATGAACACCTCTGCCAAGTTTTGAATCAGGGCCCCTCTCACCTACAGCCCACTGCGTTAACCCACCACACTACACAGATCTGGTTTGAGATGTCTGTGTTATGAGTATGCATAGGCATACTGACTGTGTTTAAAATAGGGGAAGAAGGTGTTGGAGGTACAACCTTGGTGTCAGACTGACCCCCTGCATCCCAAAGACTGTGCCTCTTGATTGCTGCTACTGTCATCAGAGGCTTCCAGTATTCTGACATCAGAAGGCAGGAATTCTATAGTGCCACAGGTAGGCTCACCTGTGATAACAAGTAATTAACA
Organism: Protopterus annectens; assembly: GCF_019279795.1. NCBI lineage: Eukaryota > Metazoa > Chordata > Ceratodontiformes > Protopteridae > Protopterus > Protopterus annectens. The sequence continues at coordinate 122,467,512 of NC_056735.1, forward strand.
CAAGAAGGAATGAAATATTATAAACAATGAGAAAACCTATGTTATGTGAAATGCATATTAAAAATTAAAAGATGCTGTAGCAATGAAAAAATAACTTTCAGTTACACATACATTTACCTTTTATACATTAATAAGACTACAAAAGGAGTGCTTCCCATGTGAAGGTGGTGGTGAGGCAAAAAGAGAACCAGATGTGCCTAGATATAAAATTGGGAGATGAAACATGGATGATAAGCATCACATAGGAAATGACACAAGAAAATGTGTCCCTCAGTTTCTCTTCTATCCCATCCTTCTCTCTAGTTTAATATATATACATAAACGGGTCTACTCTGACCCATCAAAATTACACTTTATCGAATCTTACTTACCTGACTTCACTTCTCCAAAACGGCTTTAAACTGTCGAAATCTTTTTCCTGTGAAAGGAACCACTTGGCCCCCATGGTGAACTTTACCCTTTTTTTGGTGTAGTGCGATCTCAGAGTTGTTATATTTAAATAGGAAGGGGCATTGCGGTAGAAGACCCCACTTTGGTGGTTTTAGTTTTGGTCCATTGAGGTTTTTTCAGTGGTGGCCAAGTGGTTCTTTGCACAAGAAAATGATTTTTGCAGTCCATGCTTTCGGTTTAAAGTTGTTTCAGAGAAGTGAAGTGAGGTAAGTAAGATTTGATAAAGTGTAATTTTGATGAGTCAAAGTAGACCCACATATACATATATTTACACACACACACACACACACACACACACACACACACATATATATATATATATATATATATATATATATATATATATATATATCTATGGTTCTACCTGACATAATCGAAACCCCAGAACACCGACAACGAAATTACCGACACCACATAACCGACAGTGCAAAAACATGAAACCTCACATGCCCGACAACGAAATAACCGACGGTACACAAACACGAAACCTCATACACTGCACACACCACAATAACAACAATCAGCAAACAAAACACATCCCCTGTCCAAAAACCACACACACAACACAAGCACACCAAAATCCCTACAAACCCACATTAAACCACACATACACAACTATCTACAACCCTAACCCAAACCCTAACCCTAAGGTCCACACTATCGTGATACTTAGCTAACCTGCCTCTAACCCTAACTCACTTAACCCACCCCTAACCCAAAGACTATCACTACCGCACACTTACCTAACCCAGTCCCTAACCCTAACTCACTTAACCCACCACTAACCCAAACACTATCACTACCACACACTTACCTAACCCGCACCCTAACCCTAACTCAGTTAACCTGCCCCTAACCCAAAGACTATCACTACCGCACACTTACCTAACCCAGTCCCTAACCTTAACTCACTTAACCCACCCCTATCCCCACAGACCGTCAATATCCACACTTACCTTACTCGCACCCTAACGTCCGTCACTACCGCATACTTACACAGCCTTTTCCCATGTCGGCATCCTCGGCGTCGGTGTTTTCATCCATCGCGTCGGTCTTCTGCATTATCGATCTTGTCAGTGTTTTCCGTTGCCGATGATGTCAGGTAGACCCATATATATATATATATATATATATATATATATATATATATATATTTACAATTACAATTATTTAATTATATTGCATATCTGGAAGTTCTGTGGTAGAGATACTTGGACTGACATCCACATCAGCCCCACTCTCAATGATTCTGTTTGAACCCTGTGCTGAGCTGGATGGACCTGACAGTGGACAGGAAGTCCTCTGTTTCAGTCAGTGGTGACTCACTAGCAGGATTACTCTATAGCCATGCATTCACAGGCCTGAAGTCTGGTCACTGTGATCACATCACTGACCCTATGTCTTATTTTGGAATATGTATGCTCATTGCCTCTGATTGCATTAACATCATTGACCATCTTCTTCCAGATATGGTCATGGGAGGACTTGTCACCTCTGCCTTTCTCAAAGAGGAATGACCTATGGTGATATAGTGTCTGAATTATTACATTATTCCCAGTGTCAGTGTATGTTTTTTTGGGGGTGCAGATGTCTTGGGCTCCATAGCTGTGTATGAGAGAAAACATAAAATAAAAAAAAAATACATAACTAAACTAAAAATTATTGCTAACAAAAGAAAAATATTGATGATTGTATCTGTTCACCATACACAAATTACATGAAAAATATAAGGCTCTATATGAGTACACATGACTTAATACAGATACCCCCTAAATGCCAAAAAAAATAATTGATAAAAACATTGCTTAGAGGACAAACATTTCTGTAAGTATGTATTCCATTGCAGCATTAACACAAATAATGTACACCTTTTAAGAAAAAATGGATAACAATTTTGTGTAATATCCACTTCCCTGGAGGGTAGCCTGGTATACATCACAGGCTTAACACAATTTTAGGTGTTACTAATGCAGAAACCCATGACCTTGCTAATAAGTAATAGAACAGTCTTCTGCTCTACGTGGTCAGCTTCCCTGTTAAAATTTCCCATTAAATGTCAGGCATCATTATTTAGTAGCATGTTTATGGATCAAGAAATAACTGATATACATGGCCATGCCAGCAGTTGTTGAGAATGATGCAGACAGTAAATAAATAGTTGTGTTGTGAAATGCAATTCAACAGTAAGGTTAAAATACATCAAGTTGTAAAATAAATAAATAAATAAATAAACAATATATAGTGCAGATTCAGCCCTCTCAGCACTGTGAATATGCAAATGAGGTGTGAACTCATTAACATTCATGAATTCCACAAACTGCACTAACTGTAGGGCTGGTAAACATGGTGTAAGGACCAACACAATTGCGAGCTCATCCCCATGCATTACAAGAATGGACATTGAGAAGTGTAACCAACTAAGGGCTTGGAGTGTGAATGATTAGTCTGACTGTAGGAACAATCATGGTTTCACAGTCAGTCTTCTTTGATGTAAACTTACAAAAGGTGTGTCAGGGAGACGGGACTTAAATAAAGTCCATGAGTACATTGACTGACTTAGAAGAGGAACATTCCTAACATTTTGTGCCTCTGAATAAATATTTGTCTGAAGTTCAAAAGAAGTATATTACTCACTAAAACTAGATCAACTACAAGGTAAATCAGATAACAATTTTAGAGAAGCATAGATAAGAGAATGAATGCTCACAAAATAAAGAAAAGTAAAGAGACACAGTGTTGCAAATGTTTATAGGTTCATAGGTTGGTACTAGGCTATTAGCCCTAGGGCCTATGCAAGTCTAGCCCTAACAATTCTCTGGCTATTTCTTCCCACACTATTTACTTCCCTGGACCCCTGTCTAGCAGGGTGACTGACGTGATCCCCGTGGTGAATTTCCTTTCTCCCATCCAATCGTCAAGGTTCTTTTTGAAGAGGCCAAGGAGGCACTCTGCTTGACATGTATGTGCAATCTGTTCCAGAGTCTGGGGAGTCTTTAGGTCAGGAACCTATCCCTCCAGCATGTTTTGTTTATTGTGATGACAAGGTTTAGATCCCTGGAGCATGTGGCTCTGAGGGATTGGGATTTCTTTAAGTGTAGCATGTCCAACAGCTCTGGGTTTGACATGGCCTTGTATGTTAAGCAGAGATTGCCTCTGAGTAGATGATATGTGACAGAGTACAGCTGGAGTTTTTTAAGGTGGTCAGCGTAGGGCATCTGCTTTAGGCCTGTGATTCTTTTAGTGAGGTATTTCTGCCTTTCCAGTTGTTGCAGATGTCTTGAGAGGTACATACCAAACGGGGCGTTATATTCTATAATGGGTCTAATAAGGGATTATTATATACTATGAGAGGAAAGATTACCTAAACTGTTGCCAATATCACTGGCATTCACACATCTAACTGCAAATAACACAGGATAACTTTCAGAGCATGGTTCTGTCACACTTGTAATGTCAATTGATACTGTTCTGTTGCACCTGTAATGTCAATTGTTAGTATGTAACATCTTGAGCATATGTAAGCTACTTTTTTCTTCTTAGTATATGTATGTGTGTGTGTGTGTGTGTGTGTGTGTGTGTGTGTGTGTGTGTGTGTGTGTGTGTGTGTGTGTGTGTGTGGCAAATACTGATAATAATCTTATGTGTGTGTATGTGTTGGGAATTTTGTGGTGTCCTGAGGATCAAAACCAGACAGAATCCAGGTTTGTGTGAACATAATGATGTTTATGGAGCATATGTTCATGCTGCAAAACAACAAATGTGAGGAAACATTAGAGCTGTACATTTTAACTATTTGTTTCAGAATGTTTCCTCTATTTATTTAAGTATTTATCTTTCCTCTTCATTGCTTGCACAGCATTTTCCATTTCACACTCTTGACTGGCAGTGGCTCCTAGTGATGAACAATGGTTTGCATCCTAAAAAAGAAAATGAAAAATGTAATTTCACACACCTTATGCAGCACAAACAATTCTGATGCCATTGCGTGCCTGCCAGCACTCTGGATTGTACTCAATGAATAAATTCCACCTCCAAGCTAACTTTCTCTGTGGCACAGGGTATAACTAAAATGAACTTAGAGAAAGAGGGTGCATAATGAAGGGTTCAAACCCAGTTTACAGATTTTGTTATGACAGGACTCAGAATAAATATTGACACCCAATGCTGTATATGAAATAGGCTAAAGTCTGTGACACATGATAAAAGTTTTACCTGCAGTCAATGTGAATTGATGTCATGAATGTGTTGTTGTAAACTCACCTATTATCATTAATAATAACAATATGTGCCATGGATTTTGTGATCTATCACATTTTATAGACACCACTAACACAAAAGCAGTAGAATGAGTGATGTGGACATATATGTCATATATGTTGGACAACTTATGCTTATCTCACAATTATTCATCAGACATTTATACAATAAATTGTAAACTTTGATGTCATGAGTAGTTGTATGTCATGTGACAAGAATGACCTCCTGTCATTGTCTTGGTCTCCTTTCAGAGTAATTGTTATTATATACAATTGTGATGACGTAACGTAAATGCTACTTGTGAAACTGCAAGCAGATGTGAAAAGGATGACTGGGCCATGCTAGTGCTATAATAAAAGCCTTGTTTCTGATTACATATATCCATTAAATGCATTAATTTGCAATACAAGGCAATTGTTTTATTTTTTAATGCCTTTTGCATTTGTACTCAACTTGGCAGCATGTAAACATGGGCAAAAGATAAGAAATTAATTTGGGCAGCCTTTTGTAGCACAAATGAGCCTGGTTCCCGTGTGTGGCCATCAGCACTCTGGATAGTACTCAATGAAGAAAATGCAGATCTTAGCTAACTTTCTCTATGGCACAAGGTGTAAATAAAGTGAGCTGAGAAAAATAAGAGAAATAATGCAGGGTTCAAATGCATTTAACTGATAATTTACAGAGGACAGTTTGAATACATATTTACACACATTTTGTGATATCATTATGGTGTTGTTTAAAACACAGTTATTGTCAGTATTGCTAACAATATAAAAGCTGCTGTCTGTTTATTTTGACATTATTTGGCATTAACTACTGTTCTGATAGCGGGTGCCAGAAATTAAATTTCTGCTGTGTCAAGGAGATGTGAGAAGGATGAATGTGCCACTGTAATAACTGGCTTGCTCTTGTCATTGCTAGGTATAGCCTATGACTGAAATGAGTTTTTCTTTCAGCTTTATTTCTTTTTATAATGTCTTGCATTTCTGTTCCACTTGGCAGCCCATAGACATGATTGATCTCCTAAGGAAAAAGGTGAACATTTTAATTTGGGCTGCCTTCTATAGCACAAACTAGCTTGGAAATGTTACACTTTGGATAGTACTCAGTGAAGTAAATGCACCACTCAGCTAACTTTCCCTGTGGCACAAGATGTAAGTTTAGTGATCTTAGAGAAAGAAGGTGATGCTGGGTTGAAATCCAGTTTAGAGATAATTTTACAGAAAATATCAGAATGCCATTTGTTATGACATTTTGGTTAGGATTACAGAAATAAATGCAAATTATGGTTCTATCATAGCTATATTTATTGCAGCAAGAATATCAATGCTTCTTATAGAAACCCAGTTTAATGTGTGTAAATTATGTTTAATATTACAATGACATTGAATGTAGAATGCAAATGCATAGGTATGCTGTGTACAATATTTTTCATAATTCTTATGAGTTACCATATATTATAGGTATGTGTTTAGGACAGTATATTTTGTGAAGTATGTATGTAACATAACACACCATGTATTACTCAGGTTAGGCAGCCGCATGTATATGGTATGTATTTTCAAACACAAAGACTGCTTTTTACATAGAAATGCTGTCCCATGACTAACTAAAGTGACAGGTATACAGGCATCTCTGAACTATATCTCCAGTCATTGATGCATTACTATAGCTCTAATCACCATATTAAAAAGTAAGTTTTCCTGAGGCACTAACAGTTAATAAAAAAAAGCTTAACATTTTATCCTTTTTTTTTACCGGTTTGATTCTCAGGTAGTACTACTCAATCTTACCAGTGTGCATTTCCAGGAGGCCAATATATAAGAAATCATACCATTTTTTCTCCAACCAACCATGATCATACAAACATCATAAAGCAGTTCATTGTTTGTTTAAGTCTAGTACGTGTCAATAATTTCAACAGCCCACGTGGCCACGTTTCACTGCCATATCTCACACCTTTTGTACTTTTGATGCAATCAGTGCTAATGTGTCTGCCAAGCCATAGATGTGATTGCAATTGCACAAATTCAGCAGGCAAGGCTATGTGTCTGTGCATAAGTTGTTACACACAAGATCTGAATTGGGCACCATTTAAGACACATATTTTAGCTTGACTGCTGCAGACATGGCTGGCGATGGTAGAGATGGTGTTTCATTTAGAGCACAATGTTAGGGTGATGAAGAGTCCAGAATTTTTGTGTTAGTCGTGGTACTTGTTGTGAAGCATTACAGCTGGAGGCTGCTGCAAGGGGATTATACTGGGTCTTAGTATAAGGCTAAGGCTTGGAATAGCTAGACCAAGGCATCTGGAATTCCACACACTGGGGAGTAATGTTGTCACCACTACAGTGACATGAAGAGGTGCAAGCAGGGCCTCCTGAGCTGATGGGAGGATGAATTTAAGGCTGCAAACACCCTAGTATACTGACCCATCACCTTCATGTGAAATTGTGAAATGGCATTACTTAGCCAGCCAATGCAGCAATGCAGTTATTCAATATGGTTTCATATATATATATATATATATATATATATAAATATATATATATATTTTTTTTTTTCATTTCTCTACTGTAGAACTGCCACAGAGATAACAGAAACTGTGAGGTGCATCAGGAGGGACTAACTTGCCTCAGAGAGGGACCGGATAAGTATACATCAGGTCTTAATGCAAGGCAGAGACATATTTTCAGCCCATCACTCTATGTCATCTTGAGCAGACATACCTAAACTTTTACATCAAGCATACATGCTTCTCCAATAGCTCTTGGTGATTGCATTAGGTAATTAGTAGAACACTATCCAGAAACACACATTAATTTTTTTCAGGATAGTGTTTTAAGATAATAACTGTGATACTGCATAACATTAACAATTACATTTTGGTAAATGAAATTATTAAGTTTGAAAGCAGTTATCTGATATGGCATAGCGGAATACATTTCTGTTCATCATATCATACCATTATGGTTGATTTTATGATGCATTAATGCCTTCCCATCATATCTGGACGCTGCCAAGGTGTATTTATTTCCCAAATCAGTTTATGTATTGTAATTATAACTAAATGTGATATGCCACTGATCTATTTCTTTCTTTTTTTTATCTCCTCCCATCCTATATCCCTGTATTTTTTTTAATTGTTATTCATATATAACTTTTTTGGATATATGGTTGCAGCATCTCAAATGATGATCAGCACGGGGGGAGAGGGGATAAACTGAATACTGGGTTTGGCTCAGCATAACACCACAGGTGACTGTGGCAGCATCATCAAAGTCAGCACAGACACCCAACACACCTGGATCACAACCTGCCACCATTGCCTCCACAGCTCTTCCCCTGCCTACTCTACCTCTGTCAGGTAGTTCTGCCCTGGCTTCTGGTACACTGGTACTTTCCAGGAGCAGTAGTAGTGGAGGTGGAACTTTTGTCACCAATCAGGAGCTGACAGGGCTAATGGAGGGCATTATGGAGAGGGACCTCATTGCCTAAATTAGCATGGTTGAAAGGGTCATGTGTCATATTGCCAAAAGAATACCATGCCCAGCCCCAACCCACACAACTGACACAGGAGAGACTGATAAGAATTCTGAGGGAGAGGACTAGATTCTTAGTGTTCTCAAGCAGGCTGTGGATGTGCCTTTGATGTTGCATATTTAACCCAAGCTCTGGTGTCCACCAACCTTTTGTGTCTATCACCATCCCTGTCTGTCTTGTATGTTGACTGTGACTGCTATCTTACCTACCTACCTGACCATGTCATTCCTAATTACCTTTCCCAATATTCCTCTCCCTCCAAAATAAAAAAATGAGCACCTGTCTCACAAAAATCATCCCATGCATAGCTCTCCACTTTGCCTATGTGTTATCTTGACACACTTATTTTGGTTCAAATGGCTACACAAAATTATTCTGTTGTTGTCACCCATCACTGGTGTGGTGACTCTCCAAAGTCATGAAATGCTGTGTACAATACTGCATTTAGGTTCTGAAGAAGTGGATAACTCACCATCCTACAAATTTCTGTATTCTTTCCCCTTTCTGTATTCTTTTCCCTGTCACATACCCTCTGCTTGCCCCCCCATTTTCACCACTGTCCTATCAACCCTATAATCTGGTCAATATGTAGAGTCACACACAACACACATGGTCAGAAATGGCCCATAGAAAACCCTTCACTTTTTGTCCATAGTATTTTTGCATAGGTTGAATTTGCACACCAGTGCTGTGTGACAGTGAATGCCATTTATCTTCCATGCTAAAAGTTGATTTTAATTTTAGTTGCACTAACAACATTTACTTCATACAAATTTGCTTAAATTCACAGAAATGTAAGAACACAGAGTAAAAGCAGAGTAAAGGCAATACTTTGTAAGTTACTGTATCAGTTCTTATACTGCTGGATGTAATGTATTTTCAAGTTCCTATGCACTGTGCTGAGATAATTCCCCTGAATGTAGACTAATGTTTTTGCAGTGTCATGGGTTTGATTACAGCTGTATGTCAAATGATTATTTCATGACATTTAATATTCCTGTTGTATGTTTAACAGCAAATGTCTGTGTTTACCTCCACTTAACAGCATTTAATTTACATGCACCCCCCACATACCCCCTACTTAAATATTCTGACTCCAAGGTCACACTACATATACACATACACATGAAGCACCACTACACAAACTACATTCCTCTTGCACACACGCATCACAGTAACAACACACACTAACACACACTACAGCCCCTTACCAAACACCCATAAACATACACACTTACCTGAATCCGTGAACACAGCACAACACCAGAACCGCTAATTCAAAATCTCCGGCATTCAAGATTTTGAATTTCGTGCTTCTGGGGTTGCAATCTTCTGATCCTTCCACTTTATGAGCTCGAGATTCTGAAATTCGACATTTCAGTATTTCAAGCTTATGAAGTGCTCCTGTTTGCACCATATTGTGAACACTGTATTGTACAGATCTTGCTCGAATAATTATGATGACAAACTGAATAGTAACACATCACAACACAAACATTTGAAGAAATGAACCATAAACTAATCTCTTAGTATGCCTGAATATGTATTCCTGTCACCAGCTGTCAACCTCTTCCCACCCTTTCTGTGTCATCAAATTAACCTCTTTGATTCAAAACTGTTTCCACCAGCAATAACATGCTGGGTCCCTCATGTGTTTCATAATATATCTGTCTCATACATAAATGAGTTGAAGCACTGTAACTGTCATGACAAATGTAGAAATTGTGATACCTGAAACATGAACAGAATATATATATTTTCTGTATTCCATCAGATTCAGACATGGTTGTATGTGTATACAACCTATTTGTATGAAGGTCAACATGGAGTACCACAAACTACTGCTGATTTCCATTCTAAATTCAGCACCTCAAGATATGATTACACATAAGATAATACTTTGCTATCAGCAGTGCAAATACGCCTGCCAGCACAACACTTCATGGACAGAGTTAAAAAAAAAAAAAAATTATGTGAGCAGGTTGTACAACTTTTGCGTGTTTTAATGGAATTTTGAAACCAAGGTATCTAGTTTTCAGAGTGATGTTGATTCCATTCATTCAGTCTGTTAATGTATGTCTGTACTCCAATGGTTACACAATGGTGTGTAACCTTTTCACACATAATCCATCACTGTTATTAAAATTGCAGTCATATTTAGGAAGTGTCTGTTTGTACTGTCCATGCATATTCTGCAAGCATGAGCCAAGACAACTCACAGTGATACAAAAGTTTACTATTTGCATGCAATCATTCCCCAATGAACTTTCATAAGTGCTTGCTTATGAAACCACTGTTTTGCCATTCTGATTGTAATTGACAACCCATACTGTGAAACAGGTGCATGTGACTGATAGTAACGCGATGTACAAGAATTATAGTATATAGATGTTAGCAGAGAAATATGTAATTACATGGGACAAGCATAGTGCGTTATGTTGGCTTGTCCACATGCATGCATTTGTTCAAAAACATGTGATGCACAGTAGATGATGTTCCAAACAATGAAGTTTAATACTTACAAATGTGCATTTTGACATTGTTAAAAGTAGACCTCTCCTATGATACTTGCAATTCATACTGTTTGTGTGTGTGTGTGTGTGTGGGGGGGGGGGGTTCTAGTGACAGGTAAGTAAAGCCTCAACAACAGATGTGTTGTGTCCACTTCCACTATGAAGAAAAATGTAACTTTGGGCCAAGCTCCCTCTGCACTTTATCCCACTTTTAACACAATAATCCTCTCTGCAGCACACTGATGAGGTCATCCTTTCATAAGTGCACTCTCTCCCCTTACAAGTCAAAATTCTCCTGTGATGCTTGTAATTAACACTGTGTTCTCTATATTGCATAACTAGATAGGTAGGAGGTTCATATCTCACAGTGGTGAACTTGTATCTGTGGTTCTAGTGACAGGTAAGTAAAGCCTCAACAATAGATGTGCTGTGCCCACTTCCACTCTGGAGAAGAATTTAACTTTGGGCCAACCTCCCTCTGCAATTTATCCCATCTTTAACACAATCATAGTCTCTGCAGCACCCTGATAAGGTTATCCTTCCATAAGTGCACGCTCTCCCCTTGCAACTCAGACTTCTCTGTGGCCCTTGCTGCTAATACTGCATTCTCTAGACTGTGTAACTAGATAGGTAGGATGTTCAAATCTCACTATGGTGAACTTGGGTATGTAGCTGCAATGTCAGATATGTATAGCTTCCTGAATAGATGTGCTGTGTCAACTTCCACTCAGGAAGAATTTAACATGGGAGAGGTTTCCACCACCCCCTTATCCCACTTTTAACACAAATGTCCTCTCTGCAAAACACAGATGAGGTCATCCTTTCATAAATGCACACTTTCTCCTTATAAATGAGATTTTTCCTGAGGCATTCATAGGTTCATAGGTGTTTACTAGGGTAACGACCATAAGGGCCTTTTTAAGCTTAGCCATGCATCCTAAATCTCTAACGAGTTCTGATACCCTTGATAAGAGTAAGCATTGGCCTGGGAGATGAACCATTTACAGGTCACCTGTTTGCATCAGAGACATAGGTGCCAAACCAGGGATGAATTTCTGGTTTCCCATCCATTTGTCCAAGTTGCACTTGAATGGGATTAGGGAGGAACTCTGCTTCACATGGATGTGGAGCTTGTTCCATAGACGGGATAGTATCTGAAATACATACCTATCATTCTAGCAGGACCTAGTTATATCACAAGCAAAGGTTTAAGTCTTTGGAATAGGTAATTTAGGTACTGCTTGTTTTGTGGATATGCAGGAGGTCTATCAGAGTGGGCTCTGACAATGCCCTGCATGCCAGGCATGGATCTCCCCTCAAAAGCCTGTAGTTGACAGAATACAGGGATAAGGCCTTGAGGCAGTTTGCATAGGGAATATTACTTATGTCCTGTATTCTTTTAGTGAGGAACCTCTGTGGATGTTCCAGTTGTTGAATATGCCTGGTTATGTATATACCAAAGGGGACATTGTACTCAATAATAGGACTGATAAATGCCGAATACAGTGAAACAATGACTTCTTTGGACTTAGATGCCATACCTTTGTTTATATGTTGTACAACATAGAATTATTTCCTCACCACTGTAGACAAGTGATGATCAAAGGCTAGATTACTATCTGTGTGTGTCCCTAAGTCACTGACTACTTGGTCAACTCTAAGGGGTGTATTTTCAATATGATAGTTACCAGGGATGGATGACTTCCCAAAGGATACTATTATGCATTTCTTGGCATTTAGTTTTAGTCCATGATTCTGACACCAGTTGTTTGTCTGTGTCAGCCCCTCCTGGAGAACATTTGTGTTAGTGTGAGATTCAATGACAGCTCCTAATTTACAACCATCTGCAAATTTAGTCAGCCAGAGACCACTGACATTGGCCTTGACTTCTGAGAAGTAAATGCCAAAAAGCAACAGTCCAAGCACTGATCCCTAAGGGACTCCACTTGTGACTGGCTTCTTTGTAGAGGTGGACTTCCCAATTCTAATTTCCTGGGTCCTGTCTGTGAGCCAGTTGGCTATCCACTGGGTGACATACGGGTTTGTACCTAACCTCCTGCATTTTTCAACAATGCCCAAGTGGAGTATTTTGTCAAATGCCTTGGCCAGGTCAAGGTAGGCAGTGTGAATCATTTTGCCCTCATCCATTGCTTTGGTGACCTTCTCAAAGAAGTCTACCAGGTTAAGTAGGCATGACCTGTTTTTGACAAAACTAAACTGAGTTCGGTCCAGTGTGTGGAGGTTTATTATATCTCTTTTGATAATCTCCATTGATCAAATTAGCATTTGCAGCTAATTCGGTGTTTTATGACTTGTGTAACTAGATAGATAGTGGGTTCAATTCCAATGCTGTTTAACTAGTGTGATTCTGTGTACTGTTATGTACAACTGGCTCCTTGACAACACCCCTTATATAAAGTTCCACTTATGAGATATTTTTTTTCAATGGCAGAGGGTTACTTTATATATTTTTATTACCCCCAGGAAATACCCAGTTTTGAAAACACCATACAATGCTATCAACAATGAAGTACATCACAGTTGTAGTATGACTTATTCAATAATGCAAACTGTTATTACTGTTCTGTTGCCGAGGCGCTAGAGAAAATTACTTGTGTTTTGTTTTACCTCTAAAAGTGGATTTCATCATCATCCAGAGACGCAGTTTCTTTTTTTTCATATTTTTATATTATTTTTTTTTTTTTTTTTTTTGTTTGTTATTACTGTTCTCTCTAGACTGAATAACTAAACAAGTAGGGGATTTGAATGCAGAAAAGATTGACTGCTGTGAGTGTGTTTGTCTATTATGCTGTGCAGAGAAAGCTTATAATGTATATAGTATGTGCAGCTATATATTGCTACTGTGTTCTTTAATCACCTACTTACCTTTTTAGAAGAACGTCACCATATTAAACAATGGTGATGTCCATCCATTCAGATTCACACTGTCACAACTGCAAACCAATGTCTCATGTGGAATGTGTGATTCAGGCAGTGTTCTGTACCTTGTGATCTTAGGTAGGCAGTTCAAATCAACCCATTAGTCCTTAGACACACGTGTCAGTATGACTGTGAATGTGCATGTAGGTTACAATACTGTCATTCATCTATCTGTAGTGTACATGTATAGCTGAGGATTATTATAAGAATTTTTGCTCAGTTGTCATACAGAAATGATTTATTGGATAATGATGACGTTGTTCTTCTTTTGGCTTTTCCCAGTTAGGGGTCGCCACAGCGGAACTCCGGTCCGCTAATGATTGGCAGTAGATGATGATGACTGAGGAAATGAGACAAAGTTCAGTATGTTATCGCCTTAGGGTCTATATCAAAATCTTGAACATTTACTTACCCGAACACCTAAACGCCGACACATATTCCGCGAACCGCAAATACACCAAACGTCCTAAACCGTAAAATTCAAAAACGTGAAATGTCATAGTTGTCCCATCCCACCGCCCGCTACATACTACCTACACAAACAAACTAAATAAACCACATACATACACTAACGAAAACCCTACTTCTAACCCTAAACTAAACCCTACTTCTAATCCTACACTAAATCTTGCATACACCACCATGTATGCACTTAACTTAACCCGCAGCCTAACCCTAAGGTCCATAACTATCACACACTTGCCTTAAGGAGCTATACCGCAGATAGGCCAACCATGACGATTCGAAGTTTTGGATTTCGTGCTTCAGTCGATCGATGTTTTCGTGGTTCAATGAAGACGTGTTGGCGTTTAGGTGTTCGGGTAAGTAAACGTTCGAGTTTTTAATATAGACCCATTGCTTTAATAAGGTCTGCATTTGAATCTGTAATTATCCATGCATTGTGCATGATTGTATTTCTTCTACCACAGTGATGACTGTATTACTCATCACATGTGCTTGGTTATACCTAGAAGTAGGCAATCTAGTGTGAGAAATTGACATATAGGAAAAGTCTTTTACAGACTTTACAGGCACACATATCCCTTGCAACAACAACATGACGTTGCGGCTTCATACACTCAAATAACTCATGATATTAGCAACACTTGCACTGAGGCACATTCCTTCTTCACAATATCATGTAGCTTCTGCCATCACATAGTCTGATGCTCAAAACTCACATTAACTGACTATAACCATTGTTTGTCCTTATGTTGTTATGCATGAATGACATTTACAATTGTTATAATGTGTACAGTTACAGAGGGAGAAGCCTTCCCTATCCCTTTTATCCCATATACATTGCTTCCAGCACAATCATATGATGTAATGACTTCACAATGTGCTGCATGTGGTTCATATACATGTTATTAATCAGTGGACTTACATAGCTTGCTGTTCAATTCCAGCAAAGGGCAAATTATATGAATGGACTGACATTACACAAACAGCAATGCATCAACTTATTATTCTCAATTTTTACTTTGGAGAAAGATAAACTCATTTTGTTATTCCCTGCCAGTGAAACCATTGCTCTGCAAATGCCATGTTGTGAATGCTCCTGCAGCAATGCATTCAGTAATGACTTGTACAGCACATCTACACAGATAGCATGTGGTTCGATTCTGGGATAATGTTTTGTACAAAGCAACAGGAACACCTTCCTTGGCTGAGAAACACAGATATTGCATTGCTCATAGTTGCGTGAACATTAACATTATTACCCCCCTGTCATCACTGTGACAAAATCATATTGCACAAATAATTCTCAAACCCTGTAATTTGTGTCATAGGTTATAGGTTAGTAGGTTAGTAGTTCATAGGTTAGTATTAGGCTAACTGCCCATTATCCCCTGTGAGATTCAAACCCTGTACCCTGTGTTTGTAAGGCAAACACCTTAACCATTAGGCCACCCTCCCTGTAATTTGTGTCATAGGTTATAGGTTAGTAGGTTAGTAGTTCATAGGTTAGTATTAGGCTAACTGCCGAGATTCAAACCCTGTACCCTGTGTTTGTAAGGCAAACACCTTAACCATTGTCAACTACCAACCATGCAGTTATAAAAGAGAAAACAAATATGTTTCCTTTTCCTGCATTAGACATATATAGTTTATTTCTCAACAATTATTATTCAGTTCAGCATTTCACAGATTGATCATGTCCTGCCTCCCCTAAAACTTCTCTTCTTCTCATGAATGTTATTCTGGAAGCAGTGTTCTCATAGATTCCATTCATTTCTAAGTATTTTGTGCATTCTAGAGATCCTACCTTCAGTTATTTTATCCTTTACAACATTCAATAATTCAGCCATGGCTGGTTTAGATTTTCATAGGTTCATAGGTTCATAGGTTCATAGATTCATAGGTTCATACTAGGCTATCTGCCCTAGGGCATTTATAAGCCTAGCCAGAGTGTGTTTGGCTTTCGCCACCCATTTTAAATTAATTTTGCTATGCCCTTTTTCGAGGTTAGTATACTGTGCCTCTGTCTAACAGTGACACAGAAGTGATACCCGGGGTAAACCTACGATCCCCCATCCACTCATCAAGATTCCTCTTGAAGAGAGTCAATGAGGGACTCTGCCTAACCTGGACTGGGATTTTATTCCAGAGTGAAGGGAGCCTCTGGGTTATGAATCTGTCCCTCCAGCATGTCCTATTTATTTCAGTGCTGAGGTTCAAGTCCCTCAAGCCAGAGCTCGATGGGATTTGGATTTTCTGAGGTGCAGCATGTCCATTAATTCTGGGTTGGACATGGCTTTATACGTCAGGCACAGATCGCCTCTGAGCAGGCGGTATGCCACTGTGTAGAGCTGGAGTTTCTTTAACCGGGCAGCATATGGCATCTGTTTGAGCCCTTTGATCCTCTTGGTGAGGTACTTTTGGGGTCTTTCCAGTTGCTGCAGGTGTCTGGTAAAGTACATCCCAAAAGGGGCATTGTACTCAATTATGGGCCTGATGAGGGATGAGTAAAGAGGCACGATGACCTCCCCTGATCTAGATGTGAATCCCTTCATGATTAGGTGGGCTATATAAAATGTTTTTCTAACCACTTTGGCCATGTGGTTGTCAAATGAGAGATTGCTATCAACTTGGATCCCCAGGTCCCTAATTACTTCTTCTGTACTTAATGGATTACCACCTATGTAGTAATTTGTGGGCAATTTGTTTTTGCCAAAGGGGATGACTATACACGTTTTGGCGTTTAGCTTGAGGCCATGGCTCTGGCACCAGTTGTCTGTTTCTATGAGGCCCTTTTGGAGGATGCTTGTATCGGCTGGAGAGTTGATTATAGCGCCCAGTTTGCAGTCATCTGCGAACTTGGTCAGCCACAGTCCTTCCGTGTTGACCTGTACCGCCGAGAAATATATACCGAACAGGAGAGGTCCCAGGACTCAGTCTTGTGGGACGCCACTTGTAACTGGTTTGGAGTCTGACATGGCTCCAGCAATTCTAACCATATGGGCTCTGTCCTTGAGCCAGTTTGCAACCCATCTAGTGACATAGGGGTTTATATTTAAGCTGGTGAGCTTATCTATAATGCCCGAGTGGGGTATTGTATCGAAGGCTTTTGTGAGGTCCAGGTAGGCTGTGTGGACCACCTTCCCCTCGTCAATGGCCTTGGTGACTGTTTGAAAGATAATCATTTTCTAGTTACTGCTTTTTTGCAACAAACAGCATTAAACGTAGGAGGGCTTAACCATATCTAGGAATTCAGTTTTTATATTTCCGCTCATAAGAATCATTTCCTTATTTACAATGACTTCTGACTGATTTTTAAGTGTCACGCATTATTTTATTTGCTGAACTAATTATCCTTTTTCTTAAGCAGTAGCTGCTCCTCTAGAAACACAGTCAAACCTCTTCTTTCATTTAACATTCCCCTACTGCTTTCACTCTGCCTATACTCTGGTAATGATCCTTGGTAAGGGGAGGCAGTCTCTAAACTGCTGTCCAGACCTCTGCTTCACCTCATTACACTCTCTGAATTTCTTCTCCCTGATTATTTGCTCCCAATACTCTGGTTCATTTCAAATGTATCCATTAAATTCCAGCTTCCTCTTGCCTATTTTCTATGCTCCTACCGCAGTCAAGTTTATTGGTAAAATCTCCATTCACCCTTCGGATATTGGCTTAGTTCTTAAAATACTTTCTGCTTTGTAAATATGATATTCTGTGTGCTTGTTTTTGTTTTCCTTAAGGACCTGTATCTAAAACTCTACTTTCTCCTCATTTTGTGAACTCCTCCCTGCTTCAATGTAATTATTTTCCACTTTGATGTGCATGCAGTCTTCAGCTTGTGCTGTATATAAAAGCCTCCACAGTATATCTCTAAAGTATCTCTTCAAAACTGGTAATTCTAAGCCACCCTGTTCTGTGCGGAGAAGCACTTTGTACCACTTAATTCTTGTCCTCTTTTTGTCTCAGATAATTTAACTCTTTACAATTATTGTCCACAGCCTCTACTCTGATTGACAAAGATATATCTGACCTGTATACAATATTAAAGGGAACAGAAATATGTTCACTGCTTGTACCTTATTATTTATATTCATAGTCAATAGCTTTGGACTTTTCAAATGTTTAATATTATTTTTGTTTAGCCTTTCCCAGCATATTCTTAGCTGCTATCTTTTTTAATCCCTACATCTAAATACCTTATCTTAACCTATGAATCTATGAATCTTATTATCTCCTCATAAATGTTGGTATTGATGAATCAATTCATGTGTGGGAACATAGTTTACCGCTACAGCCTTTGTTTTATCTTCATTTATTTTATATCCTGAGAAAAACTGAAACAGCCTCAAAATGTTCTAAAGCACTGAACTATTATTTGCAAATACAGCTAATTTTCTGAGTAGCAGATGAGTTATACAGCCGAATTTCAGTGTCCCTATTTTCTTTTCCAATGGCTCTAAGTATAAGACAAGTAACAAAGGGGAAAGAGGATACCACTGCCTGTTTTTTTTTTTTGGCTGAAGCAAAGTTAGTCAGAGAAGAACCCTTCCAAGTTAATCCTTGTCTCTGACCCATCATATATCTTTCCAATTAAATCCTTTATTCTGTCAGGAAATCCAAATGCTGACATTGCCTTACTCAGAAAATCCCAGCTAACTCTATTGAATTTCTCCTGCATCAAGACTCACAAACACTAGCAGGGTCTTTTTTCACTCAGTTTCCCCTGGATCCTCATCACCCTGTTAATGTTGTCAAATGTTGCATCCCCTCCACAAAACCACATTGATCCATATTCTTCAGTTTTGGCAACAACTTAGCCACTCTCTTAGTTAATTTAGACATAGTCATTTTATAATCTGGGTTCAGAATTGAAATGCTCCTATACGAAGTTGGACTTAAAGGGTCTTTGACTTTTTTGGGTAGTATAGCCACTACAGCTTTCTTCCAAGATGCTGCTACCCCTTCTTTTAGAATACTGTTAAACAGAGCCACCCAGATCTTCATCACTTTGTTTCCTCTTCATTTCTGAATATCCTCTGTAATACCATCTGTTCCTGGAGACTTCACTTCTGATTTATTATACATCCCAGTTTTTTTCTCATTTCTTCTCATCTTTGCTATTAATTGTTGAGTGTCATCTTCCTTTAACCATGATATATTTAAGTTTTCCATAAATATTTCCATTTGCGTCTTTTCTTGCTTTATCTATTTATTTGCTTTATACAGATTTTCATAGACTTTACAAAATATTGCTTGAATCTCATTACAGTCTCTAGTTGTTTTTTTCCTAGCCATAGGCTTCCAAAGTTTGACAACACCCCTTTACATTTTCTGTTGCCCATGTCATTGTGTTAATCATTCTTTTGCTCTGGGGTTGTTATCAAAAATACTTGCTTAAAAAAACTTGCTTAGCAGCAAACTTTCTAAACTCATGCATATTATCTACATACTCATTTGTTTTCCTTTATCACCCATCCTAAATATAATTTCTGTCCAGTCTAACTCATTAATTGTACATTATGTATCCATATCTTAGTCTTTATTGGCAAATAGTCTGAAATAGTTATTGGATGTGTTTTAAAGATTTCAATTAAACACTCATGCTCATGTTAAATATAATTTCTGTCCAGTCTGACCCATTAATTGTACATTGTGGAATGCTATATAAATTCCATCTAGGTTCCTGATAGTAATTTCACACCTTCCATTCCATCTATTCTCAAATATTTTGTCAAAAATCTACCCATTTTTGCTGTATTTTCACTACTTGTTCTCCCATATACATTTTCACTATTGTATGTCAGGCTGAAGTCCACACCCATATATAATATTTCCTGCAGGAAGGTAATTACCTCTTCCATAATTCTCTTAAGCTCCTTAATAGTAGTTTTAGGGGAACTATAAATACAGGCCAATGTAATCTTCCTTCCTTGCCAATAACCCCTTATTATCACAAATCTAACATTATTGTCTTTCCTGTCTTACTCTATCATTATTGGAGCTCTTCTTGCAAGCAGTATTATTATTCCCGCTTTTTCCCATTGTCTCCTATACTCTGTATTATAAGCATTCTGAAATGCTTATTTTTTTTTTCAAATTTACATCCTTGTTTCAAAGTGCTTCCTGCAACACTGCTATTTGTACCCTACACTTATTAATATAATTCAATAGTCATTGCTTCTTGTCCATACCTACAATGCCAGTCACATTCTATGATATGATTGATAAGGCAGCTATTCTGATAAGATGGTGTTACCTTCATATGTTCTATGTTTCCAACTTGAAACTTACACGCATACATTAGCATTTGGCAGGCTGATATTATATGCAATTTGGCTTCTCATCTCTGCTTAGACCCATGGCATATTTTCCTAGACTGTTTCAATAAAACACTCAAGAAACAATAGCGATAGATAGATAGATAGATAAATAGATAGATAGATAGATAGATAGATAGATAGATAGATAGATAGATAGAATGATAGATAGACATTTAACTTTGTCAAAAACTGTAAACATCTGCACAAGCACCTTGTAGCAAACTTTAGGGAAAATGAGATGTACAATGGCTGAGTGCACTGGCTTTACTTCCGGGACATTCAGATGGATTGAGAATTTATGTTTCACCAAAGTAACTGTAATAGAGACCAGCATCCTTGCCATCTATACCTTCTATATCATATAAAACTGGGAGCAAACTGAAGGGCTTGCTGGTTTCATTTCTTTTTCATGAAGTTGCATACCCAACAATATGGCCATCCTTGCTTTTAGGAACACATTCTTTTAGATGTGACAGAACATGCCTGATGTTAGCAAGTCACCAAAGATGATGATACCATGAACATGGCACATGCCTATGATAGACTAACTGTCTACAGCATGCAATAGAGTGATTTTCTAACTTCAGGTGAGAAGGGACCATATGTGCTGATATTTGAAAATCTTAGAGTCAAAATCACTAATGTACTGGGAAGTGTACATAAAGGTGTATACATCATGGCAGCTTTCCCCAATTTAGCAGCTCTCCTTACTCGGTGCTGCACAGTCCTCTAACCCAAAGATATGCAGCACCAGTAAGGGCTAGCCCCGCAGCCATGTTGAATGGCAATGAGGCAGTCCAGGGGAGAGGCATATGCTAATTAACCACATTGCTCTTCATCCCTACCAGTCATTGTCGGCTTCCAGAAGGATCAGTATTAGGCCATCTCTTATTTAACAGTTTTATAAACAAACTGCATACTTGACACTCACCTCAGTAGCACAGTTTGTATGCTGATGACACAGTCTTTATATGCACAGCCCCATCCCTACCAACACTTCAAGACCTTACCAAAAGCTCTTTCGCTGCTATTAAAATTTGGAGAAAAGATATAAATATAATTTTAAATAAAAAAAAAAAAAAAACAGTAAACTGATGAGCTTCACTCCTAAACAATACCAAAATGAAACACAATCTTTCAAAATAATCTTATTTAATGACACAGCAAAGTCTGATAACTCAGCAAGCCACTCACTGTACTCCCTATGTACTCCCATTACATATCTAAACCCTGGAACAGCATCCCAACATACCTAAAGATAAATCACAAAACTTTCCACCTTCAAGCCCTTACTTAAACCACGCCTACACTATACATGGTGGTGCGCATGCTTCTTACTTGAGTGATTCTATTTTCCTTTATCAACTCATACCCTTTTATAACCACGATCCCCTTCGAAACAACAGACCTTTCTACCACTCTCCTCAATTCCCTTCCTAACATAATGCACATTGCATTTTGATTTCTTTCTGCCCTTCACACTTTATCCATCTCCTTCAAATACTCTTCATCGCTCTCTTATAACCAGGTTCTATGTCAATATGTGCCCTAGTATTCTCGCCCTCACTGTCCCTAACTCATCAGCTATACAATGCCTTTCTCCCTTGTGCTTTAACTGCTATTTGTCCACTAACTAATGTTTAATACTCCTTACCACACTTTTATTTATTCCTAACATCTATCCTTGCCCATGTCTTGTAAGTCATATAATGTGTAATGCCACCGCAGAAGAAATTCCTGTTTTATCTTAGTACAGTGTCACTACAGAACAAATACCTATTTATATCTAGATGTCTGAAGAACTATCTACGTAATGTATTATTGTAAAACAAATCTGTTTTGTCATGAGTATCTTAAATATATCTGCTGGAGATTTTTACCCCTGGGCCTCTTCTGAAACTCGGTTTTGTCCAGCTGGACTTCCCCAGTCAGCAAATAGAGATTAAATAAATAAATAAATAAATAATAATAAATAAGTACATTAAAACTATTCATATAAACAAATAATTGAAATAAGTGGGGGCTGAAAGAATAGACACGAATATTGAGTACAAAATAAATTAAACTATTCTGTGTCAAGAAGCCAGGCCCCTCAACTGTCCCTGTTTTGGGGCAACATTTCTATTTTCAAGCCTGATTTAACTCTGCACATGATTAGGTTTATAGGTTCATAGGTGTGTACTAGGCTAATGGCTCTGGAGCCTTTACAAGCCTAACCCATAGAAGTGCACGGGCATTGTGCCACCCGACATTAGTTCCCAATGCCTCTATCAAGTAGAGCCACTGGAGTGATCCTCGTGATGAACTTTCTCTTTCCCATCCACTCATCAAGATTTCTCTTGAAGAGGGCCAGTGAGGTGCTCTGCTTGACATGTATGGGAAGTCTGTTTCAGACCATGGGCAGTCTCTGGGTTATGAATCTGTCCCTCCAGGATGTTATGTTGAGTGTGGTAATGAGGTTGAGGTCTCTGGAGCATGTGGTGCGGAGGGATTGAGATTTCTTTAGATGTAGCATTTCTAACAGAGCTGGATCAGACATGGCTTTGTAAGTCAAGCAGAGATCACCTCTTAGTAGACGATATGAGACAGAGAATAACTGGAGTTTTTGAGTTTGTCCATGAAGGACATGTGTTTAAGGCCTAGGATCCTCTTCATGAGGTACTTTTGTGGCCTCAACAGCTGTTGTAGGTGTCTAGTGAGGTACATGCTTAATAGGGCATTATACTCTATGATTGGTCTAATGAGGGAAGAGTAGAGAGAGATGATGACCTCTTTCTTCTTGGATGCAAAACCCTTGGTAATGAGATGTGCAATATAGAAGGACTTTCTGACCACAGTGGCAATGTGGTGGTTAAAGAAGAGGTTGCTGTGAACCTGTGTCCCCAGATCTCTTATAACGCCTTCAGTCCTCAGTGGGCTCCCATTATGTATTAGCGGGAACTCAGTTTTTCCCAAAGGGGATGACAATGCATTTTTTGGCATTAAGCTTAAGGCCATGGTTTCAACACCAGTCATTGGTCTCAGTGATGCCTTTCTGTAGGATGTCTGCATCACTTGGGGAGTTAATAATGGCTCCCAGCTTGCAGTCGTCTGTGACGTTGGTCAGCCAGAGTCCCTCCGTGTTGGCTTGGACTTCTGAGAAGTAGATGCCAAACAGGAGAGGACCCAGGACTGATCCCTGTGGGACTCCACTTGTGACTGGTCAGCAGTCTGACTTGGAGTCTGCTACTTTTACACTGTGGGTTTTATCTGTGAGCCAATTTGCAACCGACCTAATGATATAGGGGTGGATGCCTAGTTTGGTGAGTTTATCAATAATTCCTGAGTGAGGAATGGTATCAAACACCTTGGCCAGGTTGAGATAGGCTGCATGAACTGCCTTACCCTCATCCACAACTCTGGTGACTGACTCAAAGAAGTCAAACAGGTTGAGCAGGCATGATCTACATTTCACAAAACCAAACTGCGTGGAATATAGAGTTAGGAGAGTCCCTATATCCTTGTTAATTAGGTCCATGATGATGCACTCCACAGCCTTACATATCAGACTCATCAGGCTAATGGGGCGATAATTTCCAGGGTCTGTAATCACTCCTCCTTTATGGAGATGGATGACTCTAGCTGTGAGCCATTTGGTATAGACAAAGCCTGAGTTGAGGCTGTGAGTGAACAGGGCACACAGATGTGGTACCAGTTCACTTTTTAATTCATGTAGAACACAACCACAGATATTGTTGGGTCCCATGGAAGCTGTATTCTTGGGCTTTGACAATGCAGCTTTAACCTGTGCTGCAGTAATCCTTGGTGTCTGGCATTCTTCTGGTATTAAGACTGGTCCTTTATGGGAGAGAGAGGGGTAAAGTTGGCACTGAATCTGTCGGCCAGTATGTTGGCAATATCTGTTGGCTCATTATAGGAGGCACCATTGTGCAGTAACTCAGAGCAAATCTGGGTATTGCTGCGAGATTCTTGATTTAACTATAGAAGGCTTTGTGGTTGTTTTTAGTGTCTGCCGCAATTCTGCCTTCATAGCTGGCTTTGGAGGCTTTGATGAGGGATCTCAACTTTTGTTTGAGGCTGATAAGGGAATTTTTCCAGTCTTGGGACTTCTCCTTTTTCTGCAACAGTTTCTTCCTTCTGTTGTAGAGTTTATTAATGGCAGGGGGCCACCAGATTGGCTTCCTTGTTTTGGATGAGAGCATCTTGATTCTGTTGTCTATGGCTAGTTCCATGCATTTATGTATGTGTTCGTACAGTGCATTGGTGTATAATTCGGCAGTCATGCATCTATTTTCCATTGGCATGGGTGCCGTGAAGTTAGCCACTTCTGTTTTTAGGAGTCCATAGTCATTTTTGGAGAAGTTTTTCATGGTGGATATCTTTGCGGGGGTGTGGGTAAGATGTGGATTTCCATGGTGATTAGTTTGTGGTCGAATCTAACCAGGGAAGAATTGACTATTGGTGTAGAGCAGCAGTTGCCCATGTTAGTAATAACCAGCTCAAGGATGTTGCTTCCTCTAGGGGGGTAAGAATGAGCTTGTCCAGGGCATTGGAATTGATGAATTCCAGGAAGCATTGGACCAGTGAACTGGTGCATGAGTAGTTTTCCCAGTTGATGGAGGGGTAGTTGAAGTCACCTAGTATGAGAGTGTTGGGTTTGATCTTAATAGCTTCCAGGGTGCTTAGGAATGTGGAGTGAGAGTCTTGGGACATTGTTAGTGATCTATGGCAGGCTATGAACTGAATCGCTGTCTTACCCAATGTTAGTTGTACCTGGAGTATCTCAGATGCGTCATGCTGGGCTACTAGTCTGGAGGTGTGCATATCCTTTATGAATATTGAGAAACCACTGCCCTTGGAGCTTTGGTCCATGTTCTGGGGCCAAAAGGTGTGAAATAAGTTATAGCTTGGTAGTGCAGGGGTGATTTATGCTGCTTTAAACCATGTCTCCATTACAGCACAAATGTCGATGTTCTCCATTTTGAGGAGTGCTTTAAGCGAATGTATCTTGAGATTTAGACTTCTAGCATTGAGCAGCATGACCCTCAGATTGCATTTATTTATAGCTGCTACAGTGGTAATTTGGTCTTTGGAACACCACCTAAAAAAGGCACTATAGGGATGGCAAGAGCCTTAGCCAGTACCCGGAAACCCGGGGGTGACAGATGCAAACCATCTCTGGCAAAGCATCGAGGTCTGTCAATCATGTCATTCCAAATAGACAGATACTGAATCCCCTTACAATGACACCAGAAGCTTAGCCAATTGTTGAAGTCAATCATTTTCTGTTTGTACTGTGGTATCATTCTGGGTGACGGTAGGATGCTGTTCAGGGCTAGGGTCTATCCTGCCTGGGCCACATAATCCGAGAGCTCCACCATGTCTCTTTTCATGTAGTCCAGGGTGGTGTGTCTCAGGTCATTCACACCCAAATGGGCAATGGCAGAGTCATATTTGTACTTTTTGCGGAGTGACCTGAGTGCATGTGTCATGTGTTGGATTTTGGCACTAATAGACATCTGACTGTTATTCAACCTAGTGAGTGAGACATCAGTGTGCCTCACTATTGAGTTGTCTATGATTATTGTATTGGGCAAGCTGTTTTGCCTTAGAGTCTTAAGTTGAGGGGCACACTGTGTAGGTGAATTATGTGTTTTGTGGTTTGTGCTGTGTTGTGGTGGTCAAGTGCATTTCTGCCATGGAGGTCTCTGCTGTTTGGGTAGATTTCTTTTGAGAGCCTCCATAAAGGTGGATGTGTGGTTTGTGTTTTTATGTGAAGGCTGTGATGGTGGGTGTTCTGGAGGGCTGTGTGTGTCATGTGGTGTGGTGGAGGTGTTGACCTTCTCCTCTTGACCAGCTATTCCGGTCTTGGCTGGATATTGCATGGCTTCCAATTTGGAGATATAAGTGCATCTCTCACAAGTCTGAGAGTTGGGAGGTAAGAGGAGAGGGTTGTCTGTGTACATGAGGCAGTTACTACACTGCCTCAGAATGCCCAAGTTCACCAGGTTAATAGGAGAAAGCACAGGGAACTGTCCTTTAGACATGCTAGGAGGGATGGTCATCATTACTAAGTACTGGAGCTGTTTGCTTATAGGACGTCTAGTGCTGATAGCACTTATGTGTGCTACAATAATTGCTGATGAAGTGCTAGGCAAATAAGCTAATTAAAGTGCAAGAGGGAAGAGAACTAGCAAGATCTAAGGGAGAAACTGAAGAACAGACTTTCTGGCACCAGTAATATTTTACCCCAGCTTAGTGGCACTGTGCAAACTTGGGTTTTTAAACCAGAATGTTGAGAGGAATAGAAAAACTGCCCAAACAGCCAATAGACTACAATTTCAGAGCCAGAAACCAATTATCTTGTGGTAGATAGGCTACCTAGTGCTTATCACTCCCGTTGATAAGCTGGAAGGCTTCCTTCTAACACAGAAAGGTCTGGGGAACTCAAAAATGTACAATACAGTAACTGTTGTCAGGCTTGATTTAACCCTTCAAACAAGTTTTTGAATCACCCCTCATTACATGTGATTTTTGAAGCTAACTATTGCACAGAAAACCACACTACATGATCAACACACCAGTGGCACTGATAACTTGAAGAAAGAGTACACACATCTTTCAGCTCCCCTTTTCAGAAGCAAAAATAAATGACCTTGTGTGGTAGAATTTTGTAATACAGTTTTATTTAATTGTATTTAATCTTGTTAACTGGGCTACAGCA
This sequence comes from Protopterus annectens, assembly GCF_019279795.1. Taxonomy (NCBI): domain Eukaryota; kingdom Metazoa; phylum Chordata; order Ceratodontiformes; family Protopteridae; genus Protopterus; species Protopterus annectens. The sequence goes on from NC_056735.1 coordinate 122,494,721, forward strand.
CTGATCAGATTTGAGCATTTGCAGGCTCAGCCAGGTACCGCACACAGTAACAACAGAAAAGTACCATTAAAAGTATAACTAAATGATACTGTATAGTGACATAACATCACATAACATAGACATAAAAATATATGCACATATTTACAAGAAGGTTTAAAAGGAACGTTACTATAATGAGTGATGGTACCCTACAAAGTTCGATATTCAGAAAACACCCTCAGTTTAATACGTTGTTACATGGTACCAGCTGTCATCCAAGACATATGATTGACAATATTCCTAAGTCCCAATTTTTGAGACTTAAATGAATATGTTCTTTTGCTGATGAGTTTGGGGTTCAGGCTTAGGATATGTTGGGTAGATTTACTAATAGAGGTTATCCTAGATGGAAAGTCCAACAGGCTTTATCATCGACTGAAAAGTTTTTTAGATCAGATTTATTGAAATATCAGGTCAAGGATAAAGCTGATTGTAAACCTGTTTAGTTCATTATGAACTATGGGACCAATGCTACTTTTTTGCAGAGTATTATACACAAGTGTTGGGATGTATTAAATATGGAGGATAGGTTACAGGGATTAATACCATCTAAATGTATGCTTGCATATAGGAAAGGGAAAAGTATGGAAGGTTGGTTTAGCCACTATAAAAAAGGTTTTGATACTGGCAAAACCAACTCACAATCTATGTTGGAAGGAAATAAACTTATGGGATGTTATCCATGTGGACATTGCAGTTCGTTCCCAAAGAAAAATCCTTTACCTCTTCTAATCGTTCCAAAGTTTTTGATATTCTAGTGTATGGTAATTGTAGTACAGACTGGGTTGTGCATTTGGTTATATGCACTTGTTCTGCCTTTTATGTAGGTCAAAATTCACATCCTTTAAACTGAGAATTTCTGAACATCTAACTGATGTTAGGTGTGCTAAGGGGACCAATGATTTGTACAAACACAATTTAAAACATACTACTGCCAGATATTCTTTCATTATTTTTGATAAAGTGGGGGAAATAAATATGCAGAAGGAGGGATTGCACTCTATGTTAAATTATAAGGAATGAATATGGATTATTAGGTTAGGGGCTTTATTTCTGCCAGGAGTTAATGAGCAATTGTAACCCCAATAGGACTGAATTATGGGTGTGTATTTTTGTATATATGTATGCAATCTTTATGTACTGTCTCATTGCACTGATGAAGGCTGTGTGTCGAAACCGGCATGCCTTTTAGCTCACTCTTTAGGTGTTTGGAATGTATTTATTCTGATTTAACTCTGAGTTAAATTAAAATTGTACTGCTTTAGAGCTGTTTTCGAGTGCTGGCCTGTTTGGATTTCATGAACTCTGGCCTTTTGGGCCGTGCACCATTCCATATGTGCATGGGGGTTGGAGTTATCTTATATTTTTTCCACCATTTTTTCACTCTGGCTTTTAAACATGTGTCTCATATTACTAATGGAAGCAGAAAGAGTTAAGTGTTGTCTGGTATCCAAATTTGTATACATATGTGTTTAATTTTGCATTGCTGAAATGTGTCGTATTTTGTGAATTTCACTGTTACCCTTTTAGTCCTATGATATGACTTGCAGTTTTTTTTATTTATGTTAAAGTCTATCTTTCTAGGGGGCTATTTGCAGTACAGTTATGAACTTTTATGGGTCTACTTCACCCTGTCAAAGGCCGACAATATCGAAGCTGATATTGTCGGCATCAAAATGTCGAAAGCGAAAGTCATCTCGCGTGTAAACAGAAATCTCCGTAAGGGGAGATTTCTATTTACTGCAGTGTAGTGCAATCTCGGAGTTGGTATATTTAAGTAGCGAGGGGTGTGGGGGGTGCAGAGGGGCTTGCCCCCCTGCATAGAGCATGTTGTGCTGTGTTTGGGTGTTTTTTTTTTTTTGTGTGTGTTCGATGTTTGGGGGTTTCGACATTTTCGTGTCGATTATTATGCTGTCGACAGTTTGAGTTTTCAACAGCATAATAGAAATGCAACTTTTACATTATTTATTTATTTTTGTGTGTACTGTTTTGCTCTCTTGTTTTTTTGTCACGCATTAATACTTGAGTGTGAGTAATGTCTTCTATGTAGGTGAAGTGTTAGCAGCAACCTGACAATGTTATTGTTTTCTCAATTTTTGGCTAATTATTTAGGTCCAGACAATTGATGCTGCAGGCATAGCATATATAACATATTCATTTTTATGTGGCTCAATATACTTTTCTGATGAAGCAGGCATAGTGCATGCAGGTATCACAGTGGTAATTTAACTAGAATAAGTTTTTTTTTTTTATCTAGGCCCAAGGAATGAATTGCCTTTACTTCTGTTACATGTGCATTTTGCAATTACCCTTACCATATTTACTATAATATTTCTTGAATATTTTTGACATTTCTTTTCTTTTTCTGCACATCATGACTTTACTGTTGTCTATTGTTGTCTATTGTCTTATAGTACATTACAGTGGGTACCAATGCTCATGCCAATCAAATGCTTGTCTTGAAGGCATGCTAAGCTTAAGTATGACACATTAATACTCAAATATGTGAAAACTTATGTGTGATAATTAATATATGAAAACTAATGTTGCTGTTGTGTCTTTCAGCTTTTTCCCGGTTAGGGGTCTCCACAGCGGAACTCCGGTCCGCTAATGAGTGGCAGTAGATTTTTACATGCCGAGTTGCCAGCTCTGACACACAACTTCAATGAAGATATGCCCATTCATGCATGTCTCCACATAAAAGACGCTCTAGATGAGAATTGTACATGACAACGCTACCGCAGCACCACCACTGCAGTAATGTATGATAACTAATATGGTTTAAAAAACGCATGCCCACTAATGTGAGCTTCTAGCGTTTTGCTTTTAAAGATCAAGTTAGTAATACCTCTGTGACTTCTCCCCCCCCCCACACAAGAAAGAATTCTGGGAATTAAGATATGTATATATATATATATATATATATATATATATATATATATATATATATATATATATATATGTATATATGGGTCTACCTGACAACACCGATGTGATAAAACACCGACAACGAAATCACCGACACCACAAAACCGAAAGTTCAGAAACACGAAACGTCACATACCCGACAAACCTCAATCCTGACAGTCAACAAACAAAACAAATCCCCTGTCCAAAAAGCACACACACAACACAAGCACACCAAAAACTTTACAAACCTACACTGAACCTTACATACACAACTATCTATGCACTAACCTTAGCCCAAACCCTAACCCTAAGGTCCGTCACTATCACACACTCACCTAACCCGCACCCTAACCCTAACTCACTTAACCTGCCCCTATCCTTAACGTCTGTCACTATCGCACACTCACCTGACCCATGCCCTAACCCTAACTCACTTAACCCGCCCCTAACCCTACAGACCGTCGCTATCATACACTTACCTTACCCGCACCCTAACCCTGATGTCCGTCACTACTGCATACTTAGCCACTAGCGCTCGTTTGACATGTCGGTGTTCTCAGCATCAGGATTCTCAACTGTCGGTCATCTTCATTGTCGATCTTCCAGTGTCGGTCTTCTCGTCGTCAGCGTTTCAAGCTTTCGGTGTTATCAGGTAGACCTATATATACATATATATCTATAGAAAGATATATATATATATATATATATATATATATATATATATATATAGGTCTACTTCTGAAGATTGAAAAACCAAAAAACTGAATGTCTGGCATTACGTTGCAAGCTCCGGTAAGTGTTGGAAAGATACATACTACTGTAAAGTCTCCGAAAAGTAAGCAAGTCTTGCTTAAAGAAGGTTAAGGAGATTTTGTTGCACTTTAGACATGCAGTCATACAGAGCTGAAAGGTATAGTTACCATTTTCTTTGGTGTACTGCTATCTTGGAGTTGATATATTTAATTAGCAGGGGTTGTGGGAGATGCAAGGAGGTTGCCCTCCTGCTCAAATGTAGAGCAGTAGATTATCATTAGTTTTGCTGGGCAGAGGGGATGTGCTCTGTGCAGAAACATTTCTTATCAAGTTTTATGGCATTCAAATGTGCTTCTTTTTCAACACAAACACTGTTTTGTGGTTGCATTTATGAGTATCAGTCACAAATCAGTTGCACTTGGAGCCATGCTAAAGTTTTCAAAGACCAGCATTTTAATTGATATAACTCAACCCTACTCATGCTACACACATGTGCACAGGCAGTGTATATCTACACATATTTATTAATACTGATACTACTACTGAAAAATTCAAAATACTGATGAACTACAATCAAGGAAACTCATTTTTGTTGTATATGTTCATTTTTATACAATGTTTAAATGCTCCAAGTTTAAACCAGTTTGCTTTGATAACATAAGGGTTAAAGATCTCGTTGTAAGCTCTGCTGCCTTTTCAGAATTCACTTTTTAGTATGTTAAAATCTAATATTTTTGTGCAGATAGTTTTTTGATATTTCATATTAGAATACAGCTCCTTTGATAATTTTGAAGATTAAACTGATATCAGCAGTGCTTTGATTGATTCCTGAAGAGTATTTCTTCTTCGTTTTTGTCACATTAAAAATGCAAGAAAGCTCAAAAACTGAATAACATTCTCTTGAGTACAAAACACAATATTCCAGATTATAGACACGTTGAAAAACAAAACCACAGATGTGGTTTCCGTCTGATTTTTCAGAAACAACACTGATATGTATGTCTGTAATTTTCTGATGAAAATATCTGGTACCCAACAAGAAAAGAAAGATTTATCAATAATAGACTGAAATGGATATAACAACATCACAAGAATGTTAAGTGAAAACTGACACATAACTGTAAGATATTATTTTTATAGGCAGCAATTCATGAATAAACAGAACATGCTATGGAATATTACAAGTTTTCACTTACTTTATGTATTCTTTCAGTGTGTAGTCTTATCCAATGAGAAATTGTTAAAACTATTGATGACTCAAACCGTGGAAAGATCATTGGCATTTATAAAATGTATTCATTTGTAAAACTTAATTTATCTTTTTTAATAAAGATGAATTTATCATTTTTATAAAGATTTTATTAGCTATATGGATTTTATTGTATTTATACCAAGTTATATGCTTTGACCAGTACAGCTACAAGATTCCACATTTATTTATGTGAACTAGTTTGGCTGGGACCTCCATTTGCAGTAAAGTTTCTAGGACAAAATAACTGCCAGCAAAAACTTACAATTTAAAATGAATGCATACCTCAGAGCAGTAAATAAATACAGTAAGAAAAAACAGTAAGAACATCAAAGCTATAAAATTAATATTATTTTAGAATAGATATAGTAGAGTTATCAAATTATGGACATAGTTCACAGTTACAAGACTAATAAAACATTTCAGACAGTTTATACTACAAATATGTAAGCAGATGAACTGTACAGAAAGCTGAGCAGCAGACAGATAGCTGTCATCCAGACAAATGAGTCTTATAATAATTGCATTGAGTTCACAGGGTATAAAGACAAACCCAGAACAAAATACAAGGAAAAGTTGGGGGCATGAGACAAAAGACAAGATATCTCTATTAAGATCAGCACAAAATGTAAGGTAAACAATACAAAGTGAGATGCAGCTGGCCTTAGGAGAACTTAAGTCATAAATATGTCATATGATTTACCTATTTAATCCAGAGGTAGGATTTCAAGAATTACTAGAAGGAAAGACAGGAAGCAAGGAGAACAAGGGAATTACAAAAACCATGTGACATCACAATTGCAAGTCTGGCATTTCTAAATGTATATATATATATATATATATATATATATATATATATATATATATATATATATATATTATTACATTACTTTGATCTCCTCCCTATCCCAACTCAAAGCTAAACTCAAACAACATCTGGCACTAAACTGGCTTTGCCACTGTAACAAGCCTGTCTAACCCTCACCACGAATGTATATAATCTATTAATCAAATTACTGTTTATTTTTTGTTACCAGGGGTAACTTGAACTTGTGATACTGTCTGTTCATGTCTGCTTATGTTGTTTGTAAATATCTCATCTGTAATATGTCTTCTTTGTTATTACTTATCTGTCTACCTTGGAGCTTTTCTCCCCGGGCCTCCACTGAAAATGGACATTAATCCAGTTGGACTATCCCGGTCAACAAATGTAAAATAAATAAAATTAAAAAAAAAAAAACATATATATATATATAAATATATATATATATATATATATATATATATATATATATATATACACATATACACACACATGCACACACACACACACACACACACGCACACACGCGCACACACACACACACACACACACACACACACACACACACACACACACACACACATGGTTCACATACACAGACAAACACACACACACATGGTTCACACACACACACATGGTTCACACACACACACACACACACACACACACACACACACACACACACACACACACACACACACACACATGGTTCACACACACACACACACACACATGGTTCACACACACACACACACACACACACACACACACACACACACACACACACACACACACATGGTTCACACACACACACACACACACACACACACACACACACACACACACACACACATGGTTCACACACACACACACACACACACACACACACACACACACACACACGCACACACATGGTTCACACACACACACACACACACACACACACACACACACACACACACACACATGGTTTACTTTCAAAATGTGAAAATGCAGTTTGACAAAAACGGGTTGACCGAACATGTGTTTTATCAACACCTGTAATGTCAAACTGAAAATATATGAAATCATATTAGCAGAAGTCAGTACACATTCCCTAATATGAACTTGCCATTTTGAATTGAAAATGAGGTACTGTGCAGATCGTGAAATTTTCCCTTTTCCTCACTGTAGTGCAATCTCGGAGTTGGTATATATAATATGCATGGGGTGTGGGGGCACAGCCCCTCCCACATGGGTGGTGCAGCGGGGCTTGCCCCTCTTCAAAAATGTTAACTATAACACAGATATTTGACATTGAAACTTCCAGTGTTCAAATGCTGATTGCCGTGGTTACCATTTCCAGTATTTTGGTAATTTGTTATTACCAAAATCAGGTAACCAATTCAGTAATTTTGTTAGAAACTGTTTTCAGAATTTTGATAGTAGATCTATATACATATATGAAATATATATATATATATATATATATATATATATATATATATATATATATATATATATGAAAATGTTAAGAACAGTGTTGCTAGGTCTCATGATGCTGAAACTTCTTCTTCTTCTTTCGGCTTTTCCCGGTTAGGTGTCGCCACAGCAGATCACCTGTCCACCAAGGGACCCAGCAGGATTTTTTGCAGAGGGGTGCAAAGCCAGAGCACCACCCCAACCCTGCCCTTTCAAAGCACCACCCCCAACCCCACCCCTTCAAACCCCCCCAACACACACAGTCATTCCAGTATCCCATTATTTGGCTATTTCTCCCCAGTTGCCATAAACACTGTTCAAAACTCTCGGTGTGCATACTGTCTTATGCTTTACTTCTGCATTGTTTACAGATATTTGGTTTTAATTTACAACTTTTATTTCAAATTTTAGGGCCTCAGGGCCAATAGCCTAGTAACTTCCTATTTCATAGCACAAACACTGACAGACATTTGCTAAACTTAAACAAAGCAATAGTCTTACAATGAAAATAGACTTAGCATTAAAACTTCTCTACCTTTGAAACTCGCATTCACTGAAACAGCATTGAAATCCACATTCAAAGAAAATGCATCTGGCCAGTGGCAGGTTAAGTTTACCTTTGGACAGTTTTCAAATCATTGGCCCCTTGCAAACATTTTAGAACCATGCATAACTGCTTTTTTGATTCACCTTCCTGATTGTATTAATTATAATATTAATATTAATTATAATATATAATAATTGAATTATATCCCTTGTTAATACAGCATCACTTAGAATGTGTTTTATAGTTTTGAAATTTTTTTCCAGTAAGTAATGAAGCAAAACATATGAACCAATGCTGACAAATTGCCCAATTCAGAACGTCTATCATTACAATCCACCAATATCAGTCAATATGCACAATCTCTGCAGAAGTAAAAGTCATCTGAATAATTTCACATTAAAGAGATCTGAAACTAATGGAGAGGTTGTTGCTAGGAAAATCCTATGCTTAGTTCTTGATGTATTTATCAGCCTAACATAAGCAACCATCATGTACCTCATTAAGAAGAAGAGAACTGATGTCAATAGCCTCATCATGTCTACCATCGCAGTCAAAATGGGGAAATAGCATCCCATTAATGGATATTTAGGCCTATAGACAGGCATATAATGCTGCTGTTTGACAGAAATGAGTCTCTGTAAGCCATCTTGTCTGATGCTACAGTACAGTGGCAGATACAGTTCTGAAGTGCTTTTTGTATTATTCAATATTTCTAGAAGAGATGGAACCACTGGTGGAAAGGGGGTGTTCAGAGATGTAAGAAGTACCTCTTATCCAACTGCAAACCTTTCTTGTTCAGTTACCATTGTGGAAACAATATTGCATTTAACTACAATGATCTAATTTTAGTCCTCATGCTGCACGTATGAGTGGTGAAAATAAGTGATGGCTCAAGCCAGACTCCAAGATATTTTGGGAACTCATCAGTATATAGAAGACCACAATCAGGGCCACTGAAAGACTTAAAAAGAGTTTTGGGGTATTGAAAATCATTGCACTGGTTGTGCTAAGATTTACTTTGAATCCCTTTCTTTTATGTGAATAAAATGTTTGAGCCTGAGTGGCATTAGCAGAGTTACAAGATAGATGCATATTAACAATCAGCCTCTTGACTGTATTGTTTACATATAGTATGGCAACACACCCCTACCTACCTACTTTTTACATTCACACATCCCTACCTACCTACTTCTTACATCCACACAACCCTACCTACCTACTTCTTACATCCACACACATTTACCTATTTCACACACACATAACTCTTACACTTTTAAACACTTAAGCACACACGCACACACCTACCTTTCACTTGTACCTTTGCCCGCAGTCCAAACATCTTCTGAAATTCAAATTCCGCGCAGGAGCAGAAGATGAAGACGTAAAACCATCGGTTTTCTGTGTCTATGCGATGTGCGACTGGATGGAAAAGTCATTCTTAAACATAGGTGCTGGAAGCTGTTAAAGACTGGGGGGGCAGAGTGTGAGAGGGGCACTTAGTGATCTAAAAAGGGCAAGTTTGTAACTGTTTAGTACCACAACATAGGTTCACTTGGAGGAAATTTTAAGCTTAGCCAGTTCTCTTTTGGTGCTTAAATTAACACTTCCTGATTGGTCTTACCTATCCCATGGCTGATAATTGTATATTAGCCCTAGTGAGAATAACTGTGATCATGCCATAGATAATTTGAGGAGACCCATGTAAGGGATGCAGCATTTGGGAACTGCCTCTATCCAGTAGTGGCATGGGGGGCAATCCTGGAGTACATTTTCTATTACCCATCCTTAGATCCAGGTTGCATTTGAATATGGACGGATGAGCTTTGTTTTATTTTTATGGATAGTCTGTTCTGGAACAGTGGGAGCCTCTGTGATACATAACTATCTCTCCACAACATTCAGTTTACATACCTGGACTGAATAATTCTGATGCCATTTGACTTGCTGACATTCAGTAGGTCCATCTCCGTTAGGTCGGAGAATGCCTTGTATGCCAGACATGTCACCTCTAAGCACTCTGTAGGACACTGAGTATAGTAATAAATCTTTGAGGTGGTCCATGCAAGACCTATTGTTTAGGACTTATATCCTTTTGGTAAGGTATCTCTGAAGGTATTCCAATTGTTTCATGGGGCTGGACAGATACATGCCAAAGTGGGCATTATACAAAATGATTGACCTAATCAAAGCTTTGTAAAGGGGGACAAAAACATCTCTAGATCTAGTCACAATCAATTTGTTTACAAGCTGTGCAATATAGAAAGGCTTTCTTATGACTCTGGGCACATATTGGTCAAAAGTTAGGCCATGCTACACACAAGTTCCCAAACGCCAAACAACTGGGTCAGTTCTTAGAAGGCATTGTCATGATTTTGACACTAGTTATTATTTGGGAAAAACCTTCCTGCATGATGGTTAAGTCATTTAGGTATTCAGTAACTGCTCCTAGCTTGCAGTCATCTCAAACTTAGTCGGTCAAAGCCCTTTGGTATTTCCTTTTACTTTTGAGATGTATATGCCAAACAGAAAAAAGTCTCAGCACCGAACCCTGGGGGACTCCATTGGTGACTGGTTTCTTCCCCCTATTTTGACCTCCTGCATCCTGTGAGCAAGTTGGCACTCTAGCTAATGATGCAAGTGTTTGCTCCTACATTATTCATCTTTTGTACTACAGCTGAGTAGGGGATTGCGTCAAAAGGCTTGGTCAAGTCAAGGTAATGTGGTATGAACTGTTTTACCTTCATCCATTGCTTTGGTAACAAGAGTAAAGATGAAAATTTGCCCATGATTTTGAGCCTTTCACACATTCCTCCAGGCTATTTTCAAACACATTTTAGGGCCATGCATACATGTATGCATTCTTTGAGTCACCTTTCTGATTGTATTAAATTATATTCCTTATACAGTACCAGCTGTTAGACTGCATTTTAAACTTGTAGTTTTGAACAGTCTTCTGGTAAGCAATCAAACAAAATGTATGAACCAATAATGACAGAACTACCCATTTCAGAAAATTTCAACCATAAAAGGCCACTGAAACTTCTGTCATTACAATCCACCAATATCAGTATATATGCAAAATCTTTGCAGAAGTCAATCTAAATAATTCCACATTTTAAGGGATCTCTAACTAAGGAAGAGGTTGCTACCAGGAAACAACTTTATATTTCATTATTTCATCTACAAATAAAGTGGCTGTTGCCCTTGAAGAATAAATTGTCCATGTTATTAAAAAATGATAAACTAGTGATATTGCAATAGGGAATGGATGGCAAACTGATAACAGGTTCATAGTTACTAGGTAACTCCTCCAAAGGAAGACATTCACAGGACTGCAGCATCCACTCCCTTTAAAGTACAACACAGTACAGTATCAGCGATCTGCATATTATGGGAGTAGAACCCACAGCCTTCTGCATCAAAAAGCAAGGCTACTACCTGTTGTGCTACTAACAATGCAAACAGATTTGGAGCAAGCAGCACTAAACTTCTCTTCCCCTGAAGCTCTCAGCTCCTTGTAACATTTTCTTAACATTTGTTTACCAGGAAAGTCCAACTTGGAGCAAAGTCAATTTTCAGCAGAGTCCTAGGGAGAATCCAAATACATGCCTTTGTAACATGGGAGGAAACCAGAGCAACCAAAGGAAATCCACACAAACACAGGGAGGACATAGACTCCCCACAAAAAGCACCCCAGCCAAGAATTAAACCAGAGAACCTCTTGCAGTGAGATAGCAACACTACCACTGCACCAGTGCACTATCCACTTAACACAACTAAATCTCTCAATTTCACGGCAGATGAAATCTGGAAAAAGCCAAAATTTATTTTGGGGGGGGCAAAGAGTCAAAACCAGGGACGCATTTTAAATATTACTTGTATAATCTTAGAAAGTTGCTGAAATAGTGTTTTTTGTTACCATGTATTTCTAAAAAAGATAGGAAGACTGAAGCTTAAAGCACTATCATTATTTAGTGAATTCTGTTCTCAATGATTAATCTAGATGGCTGAGAGCTATGGGCTCAAATCCCAAAATCAGATGTGGTAGTGTGGGTAGAAATGGCATGCTCTTGTACCCAAGGCTCAGAGTTTGAGCCTAGGTAATCCTGTCCAACAGAAACAAGTACATGGGGCATTACACACAGTTTCTCCATAAAATGTACACAGCCTGGCATAGAATTTTTTTTGTAAAAATATTATGACATCTTTCAACATAAAATGTACACAGCCCTGCATAAAACCTTTTTTTTTGTAAATATTATGACATCTTACTAATTTTTAACTGATGTTCTGCTATTCACAAAGATTGACCACTGTGGATTAGCCTGGGTATGGGTTTCTCTAACACCAGTTTTACTATCTTACCCAATATTTTGAAGTCTATATTTAAGGTAGAGGTTAATGTAAATGGAGCACAGGCTAGCTATGATGGAGCATGCATGGAAGCATGCATGCATAATGCCCTAGCACTGTGAGCACTTTGCTTGTCAGTGCTGCAGTAAGGTAATGGAGGACCAGGCATAATATAACCCTAATGGCTACCTGGATAGGTTCCACTGAGTTGAGTTATATCTGTTTGAGGGTATACCCAGATAAAAACAGACAGCCATAGCACTGCCTGAATGAGAAAAACATAATAAAACATTTTTTCAGAGTGGCAAGTTCTTCTGCACCCCCATGTGGGAAACAATCCCTGTCACCCCACAAACATATATATATATATATATATATATATATATATATATAATATATATATATATATATATATATATATATATATATATATATATATATATATATATACACACATACACACCAACTAAAATGTCATACACATATGACAGAGGGAAAAATCTCACAAAAGAAAGGATTCCCCAACAGAAAACATCTACAAACAGCGCTATCAGTGACATACAATGGAGAATAGTGACTGGGCAGCTCAGCTTTGCTGAGTTGAATTCAACCAGATGCACCTCATCTGGCTAAAGACAGAGTGTTGGGAAGCTGTCAGGATGAAGTTCTTCTCAAAGGGAATGAGAGGCTAAGGGTAAACAGGGGAGAAAAAGTACATAGAAAAACTATGAAGCTGTGTTTGCAGATCTGATATGTGAATGATCATAATGTAATGAATTTTAAAAACCTACCCAAAGTTTCAGTGTATCCTTTTTGTGGCTCTGCATCATGAACTGAAATAATAAAAATTTTTTGTGCAAAGGGGATACCCAACAGAGTTTATTGTTACTATAGCGACAGAAGTAAAGAATAAACGGTGGGAAGGAATTTATTCCCCAATTTTAGGTTCAATACTAGGACCGACGGAAAATGTTGAACAAGTAGAACTAGTAAAAAGAGTGTCAAATTTAGGTTTTTCTTGTAGCTTTATTACTTGTTTTAATTTGGATGCACTTGACATCAGGAACATCCTTAACAAAAATTGGCACCTTTTGTCTACGGATAATGCGTTTAGGGATTTATTAGCAGACAAACCAAAAGTGGTTTATAGGAGGAACCAAAATTTTAAAGAAATTTTACAAGGTAGAAAAGAAAATGCCAGATTTAATGGAGGTATGACAAAATGTAATATGTGCAATTATTGTAAATACATTGAAGAAGGAACTACCTTTAAAATAAGGAACCACACCTATAAAATAGGAAAAAAGTTTAATTGTAGTAGCCGCCAAGTTGTGTATATGGCAACATGTGACACATGTTTAGCCTTTTATATAGGAAAAACGGATAGGAAACTACATGAAAGAATATATGAGCACATGGTTCTACCTGACTTCGTCGACAGCGCAGAAGACCAAGATCGAAGTGAAGAAGACCAGAACATCGACAATGCAGAAGACCGACACGACGGATGACAACACCAACGCCGAGGATGCCGACATGGGGAAAGGCTGTGTGAGGTGACGGACGTTAGGGTGCGTGCAGGTAAGTGTGGAGATTGACGGTCTGTGGGGATAGGGGTGGGTTAAGTGAGTTAGGGTTAGGGAGCGATAGGGGTGGGTTAAGTGAGTTAGGGTTAGGGAGCGATAGGGGTGGGTTAAGTGAGTTAGGGTTAGGGAGCGATAGGGTCGGGTTAAGTGAGTTAGGGTTAGTGAGCCATAGGGGTGAGTTAGGGTTAGGGAGCAGGTAGGTAAGTGTGCGATAGTGACGGACCTTAGGGTTAGGGTAAGGTTTAGTGTGGGCTTGTAAGGATTTTGGTGTGCTTGTGTTGTGTGTGTGGTTTGTGGAATGGGGATGTGTTTTGTTTTTAATTGTTATTGTGGTGTGTGCAGTGTATGGGGTTTCGTGTTTGTGTACCGTCGGTTATTTCGTTGTCGGTTATGTGTGGTTTCGTGTTTATGGACTGTCGAATATGTGGTGTCGGTGATGTGGTTGTCGGTGTTGTGTGGTTTCGACTATGTCAGGTAGAACCGAGCACATATACAGTATTAGGAAAATCAAATTAGACAATGCGCTTGCTAGACATTGTCATTTAAATGAAGGGCACAATTTTAGGTTTAAAGTAATAGACCAAGTTGTACCTGATGTAAGATGTCCCTATGAACCACTAAAACTTGAGAGGAAGGAATTAATATGGCAATTGACAGCAAATGCTAATCAATTACCAGGTTTAAATGAGATGACATCAATTAAATGTATTTTAAGATTAAAAAACTTAGAAAGGTAAAAGGGAGATGTTATTCAGTAATGTTTGTCTATTAATACTAACAAGTATAATAACAATAAAAATGTAATTCAAACCAATTTTATGATTCAGGTAAATAATGTATTTAATTATTACCATTTTTACATTATTTTTATAATAATTACTTTTATAGCTGTATTTACAGTTGATAGTAAATCTAAACTTGCATATGTTATGTTGTTTTATATTATATTATATTACACATATTGTGTTATATATTTTACAATATATTATATATTATATATTATAAGTTGTAAATTATATATTGTTATTTAGCATGATTAGACTAAAGGTATAGTTTCTTAAAAGGTTTGCCAGGTAGAATATATTGAATGTTGAATATTGAATATTGGACGTGGATTTAGGCCTTGAATTAATAACAACTAGGTTAGATTATAAACAGTTAGATCAATATAATACAATAACAGTAAAATAGAAAGGTAATATTTACAGACTGATGTCCCCCCTGTCAGTCGTATGATCAGCAGAATGTTTTAATGTTTTAAATGTTTTAAATGTTTTAAATGTCTTAAATGTCTTAAATGTTTTAAATGATTAAAATGTTTTAATTGTCTTAAAATGTTTTAAAATGTGAGACCCAAATGTGACAGTTTATACTTGTGAGGCTCATAAGAGTGAAACTGTATGAGTTTGGAAGATTAACAATGAATTTCATTAGTTCTATAATTCAATTTTACTAAACGGACGTTTAGTGTGTATTTGTGAGTAGCAAGTATAGAATTTCTAGTTAAATAGTTATTAGACACTGGTATTAAGAAAGGGTTAAAAGTTTTATAATTAACTGATTAACATTTAATTGCCCATGAATTTACCATTTAATTGCCCATGAATTTACTATTTAAATGCTTGAATGAAACTGTTAATTTGTCTTCTGAGGAAGTTGCGATACCTTGAGGCGACGAAAAGTGTATGAGTTACTGCACACTTAAAGACTGACTATTTGTGGACTGAAATAAAGTGGCTGTCATTGGATCATTTTCGTTTGTTCGGTGCATTTACTGCTGAGGTTTGGCTTGGTTGGTGTTAGAAATAATAAAAATGTTAATATGGAAAGCAAATACAAATTAACCTTCTAGTGTAAAAGTGTTTGCTATGATCTGTAGAATAAACACAGATGTCATATTTAGGAGGAACTGTGAATACAATGGCTGCATTAAATTGTGTGGTAAAATGCAAAAAATTAAAACACAGCAAGTGAGCAAGGCTGTGTTAGGCAGTTGATATACAGACTTAGCTTACAGTATTCCCAGCTAAGAACTGCAGTGCAGTATTTTATCAGCCTAGCATTAGTAAAATTGTTCATAACTGATTCAAAAGTTCATTTTCTAAACAAGAAATCACTTTTTGAAGTAGCACTCCCCAGAAAAGATATAACCGAATAGTTAAGTTTTAGGTGACACTATTGAAATATATGCTGCAGTATTTTTACAACAAATTTCAGTGTTTTCTTTTTAAGCTGTATTGTCTATGTAGGCAGTAAAAGCTGTAGAAAAAAAATTAAAGCACAACTAAAAATAACATTATATGGTACGGACATAATGTAAGTTTTTAAAATATTCAGAATTACTAGGCTTATGAAGCTGTATGAATAAAATCAAATACAGTGACCACTCTGGCCATGCAGAATATGTTATGGACAAAATTTCACTGCACTCATTTTAATAGTCTTGTTCACAAAGAAACAAACCATGCATAGAAGGTGGTTTTGTGCAAATGTCCCTTTAGGAAAGGATCAGAATTAAGATAATGCACATTGGTGCAGAAAGGAAGCTTGACAGAGTACAACATGTTAACATTTTGTAGCAAAATAAAAGGTGGCCATATTTTTCCTGTCATTTGAAATATAAACAGAACTTCACTGAACTGTAAAATCTCTTCAAATGCATTGTAGTAAATATCTCACTTTGTGACAGGATGTAGAAGGGGGGAAATGTTTTTCGAACTCGTGGAAAAAATGATAAAATCAAAGTTCTGGATGGCAGCTATCATGCATTGGGTGAGTGCTATGTTGTGGGTCTGCTGATGGAGTGTAGCAAGCAAAGGGGATCAAAATAAATAGTTTTCCTTACTTTCAGAAGAGGAGAATAAAGAACCAGTTTATTTGTTTCAGGATGTGGACAGTAAGGAAGTATGCTTTTATTGTTTGTGACTATTTTTTTCATTCAAACCTTTCAATACAATTCAATGGCTGGGCATTATCTAAACAAGAGAATGTTCTATTTTCTGCATTTATAAAGAGAAATCAGCAGATTAGAACTCTTACATTTTAGGTTACATATTAAAATTAGATGTTTTGGTACAAAACAAATATCTGTTTAGGAAGAAGATGACAACTTATAAACAGCAGTGACTAACAGCATTGATATAATTTGTGCAGACAGGAATTAAAAGGATAATGACCAGGTGAATTGTCTCATTCTATATCCTTTGCTACTTCTGAACTCAGGTAATCCGGGTTGTGTGCTTAAATAGTATTTCCAAAGACATAGGAAGCACCAGTTGCATCTGCTGTGAATGTCTAATAGCTGACACAGCATACTGCTTCTACCTGGAGGTATGTCTCATGGCTGAAATTAGCGTGGCAGCAGATATGCAGGACATGGTACCCACTGGAGTTCTTACTAAATATACAATGGTATGTTCTGGAATTTGACAGAAACAAGCTCATAAATTCAGCAGCAGGGAGCACCTCTTATTAGTCTGTCCTGCTTCAACATGGCAGAGAGACTTCATTTATTCCAGACTTTTTTTTAGAATTGTAGTTCTGTAGCTGAAGTATATGTTTTGGGTCTCTGCATACTGCAAATATATCAATTTGTGGACACATTATGATAAAAGCAGTGAAATAAAAGATGCAGCTTCTCAGAGTATGCCACTTGTAACTCAATGGCAGCATTAAACATTATCAAAATATATTACAGCAATCAAACTTTTTCTGCGTGTTATTGCATTGTGGCAAAAACTGACTAAATACTATTCCAATGTCATGATTAATACTGGGACATTGTGCCAAAAAAAGAAGAAGGAATATTTGTTTAATTTAATCACTTTAGTACACAGGAAACATGTCTTTTGAGACTTCAGGTATTTGGAGCCTATGTAAAAAGCAAATGGACAAACTGAAAAACAGTCACAAACTTAAATACGGCCTTTATCAAAAAAGCAGGCATGATGATTAAGTTGTGTAATCAGAGCAGAATGCAGAGACAGATGAAGAGTATAGATTCACAGCCTAATATGAAAAGGAAAAACGGGAATAAAGGCAGAATGGAGCAGCTTTTAAACAACATAGTCAGCAGGAAAATGGAATAATATAAAATAAATCCAACAGCAAAATATAAAACTTACTTGCTTAACACGTAACAGGCATTGTCTTTTACATGTGCATTACAGAGCCTAGCAGTTTCAACATAAAATGTAAACAGAGCCCAGCAGACGCGCGCACACACACACACACACACACACACACACACACACACACACACACACACACACACACACACACACACACACATACACACACACACACACACAGAGCAGTTTCACCATAAAATATAAATGAAGCCCAGCAGTTTCACCACAAAATGTAAACATAGCCCAGCAGACACACACAGCAGTTTCAGCATAAAATGTAAATGGAGCCCAGCAGACACATACATACACGAAGCATACACACAGCAGTTTCAGCATAAAATGCAATCGGATTTTGCAGCCTAGCAGTTTCAACATAAATAAATAGTAGTGCTTACTGTGGGTGAATCTGGCAGTAATGATATGATTGGAAACCCTTGCAATTTTGTGTTTAAAATTCAGGCAATGGACATACGCATGATGAGTCCTCTGTTGGGTCCTAAAACAGGTCTCTTGCAGCTGTAAAGGGCGCTGCCTCCTCCTTGCTCTGTGGTTTCCTATGTTCTTAAAGAAGAATGCCCTTAAAAAATAAATACATAAATAAATAAATAAACTTTTTTTTTAATTTAAAAGAAAATTAATCTTCTGATCAGCTGGTTGCACCCCCTTGCACCTGCCTGCAGGCACCCTTGCTGTCCGCTCATGATTGGCAGTGGAGTTTTATGGTGTCAAGTTGCCAGCCTGGTGCCCAACCTTCAACAGAAGGCACACACATGCACGCACTCACGCCTAGGGCCAATTTAGAGTGTCCAATACACCTACATCATGTCTTTGGGATGTGGGAGGAAACGAGAGCACCCAGAGGAAACTCACGCAACCACAGGGGGGACCATGCAGACTCCGCACAGAAAGCACCCCAGTTGAAGATCAAACTGGACAACCTCTTGCTGTGAGGTGGCAATGCTAACCATTGCACCACCGTGGCCACCCTCCCATGATGCTGAGACTAAATGGCTGAAAATTTGGGCTTACCTGTACTAACTCCAAGATTGTCATTTCTCTGAATATTCCCTTTTATCTAAAGTATGGCAGTCTTGTAGATGGTATATATAAGTTTGGGGTGTGGGGGGTTTCAACCACAATGAGGGAGCAGGGATGCCTGCTATACTGCAAACGCAAGTTTAAAGAAGAAGAACAATGTTTAATATTCACTTTTCTCCTTTACTTTTGGTCTCTCTTTTTTTTTGGAATCTCAGGAAATGGGTCTCAGTATTTCAAGTTTAGGGAATTTTTTCTTACTTCCTTCTTAAATGTTTTAGATTCATAGATGTACCTTTGGTTAAAGGGAGCTGATTCAAAAGCTTTCCTACATATGCTAATTAGAAAGTCTCACCATATTTGTTTTTGTTTTTTGTCTTTTCGCTAGAGAGCCAGAAACAGCAGATGTTGCAACAAGTAAGGGTGTTGGATAGTGATAGGCAGTCTGTGGTATAACGACTCATGCAGAACAAATGCAGTATCTTGCAGGGTTTGCATCTAACATGTCTGAGATAACACTACCTCTAAGAAAGCTGTTAGATATAAACTGAGAATGGAATTATGAACAAGATAAGAGTTTTGAAATTCTCAAGAAACTAATGACATAAGCTCCAGAATTAACATTCTTTGGTATAAATAAGATGGCTGTGTTTCACGTCGATGCCAATCAGAATGGCATAGGAGATGTAGTTCTGCAAGAGAAAAGACTGGTTGCTTATGAGTCAAGAGTATTTACAGAAGCACAGAAGAAATAAAATCTGTATGTTCATATAGAAAAGACAATGTTAGCATTATTTATGCATGCAAGAACATTTTTGAATATATATCTATTGTAAAGAAGCTTAGGTGGAATGAAACAAACCCTTACAGCACATGTTCAGAAAGTCCTAAATCAGAATGCCTTCTAGACATTCAATGATCTGTTTTATCTCTTAGGCATTCACAAATGCCACCGGTAATGGACAACAGATGGATAAAGAATACAAAAAAAACCACTTAAACAAAACCGCAAAGAACAACCAGCCAGTGAATCCACCAATAATTTATTAAAATAATAAAAATCAGTTCAGCTCTAACATCTTGGCACACCACACAAGCCTTCAAGGAGTAAAAACACATCAGAAAAACTTGCCTCATATATTATGTTCAATTAAACAATTAATTCATTAAATAATTAACTTGGGTATTTCCAATTTAACTCTTCAATAAGTCCATATGGATGCAGAGTATTAAATTTCAGAATATAAAGAGATTCCTTTATCAAAAGCCGTTTTTTTAAAAGACATTCATCAAATACTGACACTTTAACTTTCTCTAATATAGTACCATGTAAACCTTCACTATTACCATTATGGAAACATTTAAAATGAGTAGCTACAGAACTTTCCTGTTTCTTATCATTAATATCTCTTATATGTTCAAGCATTCTAACCTTAAATACCCTTTTGGTCTCTCCAATGTAAAACAAGTTACATGGGCATTTAAGTGCATATATTAATCCTTATGTGTTGCACGTAAAACTGCAACATGTATTAAATGGAATATGATTAATATAAACAAACTTATCTATCACATATTTACAAGCCTTACATTTTTTACAACAAAAAGTGCCCAATGGAAGTATATTTTGATTCATTCTAATGTCTGGGGGACAAACCTTCCCTTTGACAATGAAGTTATGTGCATTTTACCCCTTCTGTAAGAAATTCCCAATTAGCATTTAACCAAGAAGAGACATTTTTCAAAGAGCACAAATAATTCCAAAAATATTTTACTTCTTGAGAAATTTCAAAACTTAAACATCCAAAAGTAGTAACAAAATAAATAGATTCAGAGGGTTCTGTTCTAACCATTTTATGTGGAACCATCATATGTGAATTAATATATAATTTATTTGTAACAGAGCCAGAACATATCCTCTTCCAGCTTCTTTCTATCAAATACCTATCATAAACCCTCTTCTTGAACGTGTCCACAGTTACTTTTAATTCTCTTTTTAAATCTCTAATATTATTACATAATCTAGATACCCTAAGCATCTCACCATATGGAAGTGCTTCCAAAGTATGAGTCGGATGACAACTATCCCTATGTAGAAATTGTGTACCCTGATCAAATTTTCTATGGACAGTAGTATGTAAAACAGTCCCATTGATAATACTCAATTGTGCATCCAAAAAAGGAATGCATGTTCCTACTAACAGTCCATCAAATTGTAAATGAAATCTATTACAATGTAAAGACTGAATAAATTGTTCAACCATGTCATGCCCACCCTGGGCAATAAAAATTAAATCGTCAATATATCGGAAATATCTAACAACATGCTGATGAAAAAATATGCTTCTATAAATGTATTCTGATTCAAAAAGACCTATGCTAAGGTTAGCGTACATGGGGGCAAAGGCAGCCTCCATGGCCGTACCTTGTCTCTGTCTATAAAGAATACTATTAAATGCTAAAAAGTTTTTAGAAAGACAGAAATCAATTAGATCTACAATATATTCTATAACTGGAGAAGTTCCTGGAAAAAAAAATGTAACTGCCTCTAAGTTAATTAGCCTGTTTCAAGTCGATGCCAATCAGAATGGCATAGGAGATGTAGTTCTTCAAGTGAAGAGACTGGTTGCTTATGAGTCAAGAGCATTTACAGAAGCACAGAAGATATAAAATCTGTATGTTCATATAGAAAAGACAATGTTAGCATTATTTATGGATGTAAGAAAATCTTTGAATATATATCTACTGTAAAGAAGCTTAGGTGGAACGAAACAAACCCTTACAGCACATGTTCAGAAAGTCCTTAATCAGAATGCCTTCTAGACATTATATGATGTGCTGTATCTCTTAGGCATTCACAAATGCCACTGGTAATGGACAACAGATGGATAAAGAATATAAGTCTGATAGTATAATGACTGCATCTGACAATGATGATGACATATATGCATCACTGACAGAGAGCCCAATAGCACTGTCTGTGTCAGTGTGGGAGAACCTAGCCACCTGGGTGTAGTGACAGCTGTGGGTATGGAAATCTATGCGGCTGTACATGCTAAGTGTGCAGCATCTTCAAAGAGGAAGAGACTGCTTTCTGATGAGAGTCACAGATATGCTGCCTCTGTATCTGATTTATCAGTCAGCTTGGACATGTGCACTGCTTCAGAAGTGGGCATACCCAACATAGATTAGAAACTCAAGTGTACCTGGTGCTGCCATATCTCCAGTATTATCCCAGGAATGTAGGCTAATGGCACTAAGGATCAATTAGCAAATGTACAGGCTAGTTTTTCATGCACCACTTGCCCCTACATAATCCATGGATAGTTATGGAGTTGGCAGTAGTTACCTAGTACCTTGAAAAGTTTTGTTTCTTCTTCAAAAACATGGAGTATAGGCACAATAAAAGGACTGTTCCATGGAGACATGCACCACTTCTATTCAGTACTTCCAGGAGAGAGATAGGTAGTACTGTCATATCTGACACTTCTAACACAGCAGTCCAAGATAAGGTAAGTTTAGACACATAAGACATGGTGGACATGGACAGGTTATGTGTGGTTGAAGGAAAGTACACGTCAAATAACTACAGTATCATAGGATGTGATACAGTCTAGCACTCCACATTGTAGGAGGTGATGACTATTATTTCATTGCCTTAGATAGGTGGGCCATCTACAGACCCTGGAAACCACAGACCCACAAGTCTCACTAGTCTGATATTTAAAGCTATAAAAGAATTATCATGGAAATGATCAATAGTGATATAGTAAACCTCCTGACATTGGACCCAACCCAGTTTCATTTCGTCAAGGGCAGGTCATGCCTACTCAGCCTGGTGGACTTCTTTGAGAAGGTCACCAAAGCAATGGATGAGGGCAAAATGGTTTACACTGCCAATCTTGATCTGGCCATGCCATTTGACACAATACCCCACTTGGGCATTGTTGACAGACTCAAGAGGTTAGGTACAATCCCGTATGTCATCCGGTGGATAGCTAACTGGTTCACAGGCAGGACCGAGGAAGTTAGAACTGGGGAGACCACTTCTTCAATGAGGCCAGTCACAAGTGAACTCCCTCAGTAATTAGTACTTGAACTGCTGTTTTTTGGCATTTACTTCTCTGAAGTCAAGGCCAATATCATTGGTCTGTGGCTGAATAAATTTGCAGATGATTGCAAATTAAGAGCTGTCAGTGGACCCCACACTAACACAAATGTTCTCCAGAAAGGGCTGATACAGACAAACAATTGGTATCAGAGCCATGGACTAAAACTAAATGCCAAGAAATGCATAACAGTATCCTTTGGGAAGTCATCCACCCAGCTAATGATGATGTCAGTGCTGGTATCAACATCCATGTAATGCTGTTAACCAACTGGTGCTGTGATGCCTATCATTCTGACTGTCTGCAATGCCAATAGCTGCAGCACTTTATAAAGGTTTGCATCATTGTGCAGCTATTTCTTTATATAAAACGGTATAAATAACAATGCCACATTATATGCAAATATTTGCATATTATTGTAGGCTTATTTGCATGAAATGCCTCATTAGCATCTTTTTGTGTGGTCACCTCCATGTGTTGCATATTCTGCAGTTGATGTAGCATTCACTTATAACATGTTTCTGTGAATCACTATCACCTTGCACTTTGCTGTGAATGGTGCAAATAGCCTTAGTGTCCTCTGTATGTGTGCCATACAGTTTGTGTCTTTCAGCTTTTCCCGGTTAGGGGTCGCCACAGCGGAACTTCGGTCCGCTAATGATTGGCAGTTGATTTTTATGTACTGGCTTGCCAGGCCTGACGCACAACCTTAAACTAAGGTACGCCCATTCACGCATATCTCCACACAGAAGATGCTCTAGCTGAGAATCGAACCGGACAGCGTCTTACTGTGACGCAACAATGCTACCGCAGCACCACCACCACAAGATAGCTAAAGGAAAAACAAGAGCTGAAAGCATGAAGTAGCTGTTATATTCAGACATTTTAATACCTCTTTTACAGAACAGATTAATTTATGCCATTGCGTTTTACAAGTATGATATTACTCAATACTGTTACATGCTATGCTTGCTGTCTAATTGTTCATATTGCACACTTCTTTCCAATTTTATGGGAAAATACCATTTAAATCCAGACTTTCAACTATCAGAGTGAAAAGATACAATATATAGTGGAATTTGGTATGTTTATGCCAGAGCAGTTGTCCACCACACCTTATATTTCTTCTTATAGTTACTACTTGTAAAAATGTCAGTTTTCTTTACTCAGGGCTATGTAGTATAATTGTCTTAATTTTACTTATTTATTTTTATGTATTTATATTTGATAACTGGGTAGGTAGACCTGGCCGAATACCTTTTTCAGCTATGATCTGGACCCAAACGGGTAGAGAGTACAGCAGAGAGAAAAGCATCTGTACAATTATGTAATATGAATATAAACACAGATATGTAGTCCAAATATCCTCAGAAATATACACAATAAGCACTAATTTGCATACATTAATGAGAAAGGAAGATAATGGAAAATATAAGAAATATAACGCACATTGTTAGCAATTTAAAATGTATAAAACAGTCGCACAATATTTTAGTGAGGGAGCTGGCATACGTGACAGAGTTGTTAGCCTTTACCTAAGGAGACAGAGACAGAGTTGTTCAGAAGGAGATATATTAACATCTACTGTACTTTCTATACACCTTAAATTAGGAGGAAGCCTGTACCAGAAGGTTGGCCCAAGTCCTGTCAATGCTGTATCAGCTATAACTGTTTTAATGGTTGATTGAAAGTAGAAATATGGTTTGGTTGGGAATTATTTTTAGTGAGCAGTTTGTAAATCTGATGGGGGAAAAAAAGTCTTTTCAAGGGGGGAGAATATCTTTAATTCAAAATCTGATACTAATGAACTGAATTAATCATTGGATCTTTCAGTTACAGGAACCAATTTATCTTTTACAGGGGATGGCAGTCGTGAGTGTGGAAGTTAGTAAGAAGGATTAACCTGCAAATTTTGTTTACAATGGTTTATAATTTTTTTGTGATATAGGACGAATGGAAGACAAAGTAGGTGAGCAATTCTGTAGCATAGTTTCAGCTGGTGAAGACTTTGTTCACAATATTATCTGCATTGTTAAGTACTTGTTTTCAGTAGCAGTGGGTATGACATTATTTTGGTGATCAGTATTTGTGAAGAGATGAGAGAAGCATAACATTATTTTTTTGTTTCTGTATAGATAAATCAAAAAATTAAAATAGAATCACGACAGTGACCAGAAGTTATGCCTAACAGTCATAGATATCCATCCATCCACATCCCCTTTTTGTCACATTTCTTTCAGGTGGGGTTGGGGTGTCACCTCAACAGTGACAATCATCTACAACCAAGGTTTACACCATCGGGTGACTAGCCCTGTTGCAGAATCATAGATATACCTTCTAGTAATTCAGCTTATGAAAAAATTATTTTATGTTTAAATGACTATAAATCATGCCCATCTACTATCTTATTCTTGATTTAATACTGAGTAGTGCTTAGTGGTGCAGAGGGCATTGTTACCTCATAAATTCATAAGTTATAGAAAACAGTGTGTAGGTCTAAATGGCATAATAGTACACTAATGCTGTAAATTTGGGATTAAATGCATCATGACCTATTCAAGAATCCAGGTTTCCTTAAATTGTAGCAGATTATCTGATATATATCCGCTGCATGGGTAATCTATTCAAGATTAGTCAGCCACATATTAAGTGATTCCCCAGTTTGGAGCTTGGCTGGTATGCCTTCTGTCCAGAGTGTGCAATTCCTCCCCATTTGATTTGGGTGCTCTGGTTTCTTCTAGCACTCCAGAAACATTTAACAGTTTGACTGGCAACTTCAAAATTAGAGTAGGTACATATGAAATGAAAGACCTGACAATCTGCTTCTATTTTTTCCTCTCAATTAGTAAGTTCTGGAAATGGAGGTGGCTGTGTACAGGGATGCTGTAGGAGGTGGCTCCAACTGGTAAGTGTGAATAAATGCAAACACGCCTTTTATCAGGCTCTTTTTTATAATGTAATGCAGATTTTTAATTTAAAACTACATTAAGACTTAAGCAAAAATAAAATTATATATATATATATATATATATATATATATATATATATATATATATATATATATGTATATATATATATATATATATATATATATATATATATATATATATATATATATAAGATCATAATGATTAATCAAATCCGCTTATGTCAATAAATCGTGTATAAGAATTGTCATCTACTGACATTGTCAGTAGCTCTAATAATCACACAAGGTACATTAATACTTAAAGTAAAGACAATTACACTGTACTGCTTGCACTCTCCAGTATGGAGGTTTTGCCACCACACACTAATACATTTAACTCTTTGTTCAGATAACCTTCGAGTAAAAAGGAAACTTTACTTTAACTACAGCTTGCTTTTTCTTTGCATTAATGTGCCCAATCATACAGTTGCTATATAAATATTTTATGTGCTCAATTATATCTGTTTTAAGTCTGTTAGCCCTGCTGTGCAAAGCTCATTTGCCTTGGGAACCAGGGAGACAAGCCAAAGTAGTGTATAAAAAACAGGATAAAATAAAATGGTTAAATAATTAATGCTTAATTTGATTCCCTCAGCCCTCCACAGCCTTCTGTGTAATCTTGAACAAGCCACTTAGCCAGATAGTACTCAGGACAACTTGGAGTTTGGGCGAGGCTCCACAATGGTTACCTGGACAACACGCTTAGTAACTTCTCATAAACCTATGAACCCTATATAAGATCCACTTCTCCAGTAGTTGAGCTCACCACCTGTTGCAGGCCTGTTGAAAAAGGTCCACTAGGATGGAATTAATTACAACAATTAGGGTGATAGTAAAACCTATATTGGTAGATTGCTTGTTTTGAACATTTCCCTTCCGTTACATACTTAAAAGCTTATGTACACTAAAATGACTATACACAAAATTTAAGAAATGTTATATCAAATTATAGTATCACTTAGTTCAAAACTCAGCCTATGGGAAAAGTTCTAGCTGAGAAAAAAACAAAAAAATGAGGTTCAATGACAGCAGTGCATATCCACAATAAAATTTAATTAGATGTAAAAAACAAGCATTCAACTTTATTTTTTTTAGCTAGAACTTTTCCTATAGGTCATCATCATCATCATCATCAACATACTTTTTCCCATTTTATACATCTGTATTGGTTCAGTGTCACTCTCCAACCTTCTTTGATAGTTATGCCTGAGTGTTGCAGGTCTTCTCTTATACTATCCATGCACCTCTTTGCTAGATGCCCTTGTTTCCACTTGCTTTCTTCCTGTCTTCTTCACCAGATTGTATTCTACTTTTCTGCACATTGGGTGGCATGATGCCAGGGCACTTCTATGGGCTAGGCTTGTAAAGGTTCCAGGGCCATTAGCCTAGTACACATCTATGAACATGTGCCCAACCCACTGTATTCTGTTTTCTTTGAGCTTTTTCAATTGTAGCTACTTTGGCTTCTGCTCTTATGTCCTCGTTTCTTCATCGTTTGCACAGTGAGCATCCTACCACCCTTCCCAGGCACTTCTTCTCCATGACCTCTAGCTTCCTCAACTGCTCCCCCCTTACTGCCCTGGTTTCTGTACCATACAATAGTACTGGTCATACAACTGTTTTGTGAACCTAATATTTCAGCTTCTTTGGCATTCTTCTGTCATACACTACCCCTGACACTCTATGCCATTTGGCTGCAGCCCCTCTGATTGAAGGTTTGATTTCCTCATTCAGACTTCCTTCTCTTTGACCACCCCAGACAGATACCTGAAACTGTTAGGCCCCCATGTCTCTTACAGACTGAGGCCAACAGTAAACCATCCCTAACTAACATACCCCTCTTAACAAACATACCACCCCCAGTTATGACCCAATTTTTACTAGGTTATGCAATTTGGTTAGGTTGAGTGGCTAGTCTTATAAAGGACCTGGTGGTTGTTAGCCTAGTATGCACCTATGAACATATTCCACTATTTCCCTTCTATCTAATTTCTGAGCTTCTGCTTTCATTTTCATCCCATGCGCCTTCAGTTTTGCATTCCATTCCACTATCCTTTGCTGAAGGCCTTGCTCGGAATCTGCCTGTAATGCCACATTGTCTGCATACAGCAACTTTGTTAATCTATTCCCTCTGACCTGCTTGTTAATGTAGTCCATCACCAGCAAGAACAGCTGTGGGCTTAGAGGTGAATCATGATGCACATGTGTTCCCACTGGGAATCCATCTGTGAGACCAAACACTTTTCATATTTGAATCATTGGCTTCTTTTAGATAGCCTACACTAATTCTACCAATGTTTCTAAGATGTTGACCCACTGCATATCTGCCCAAATTATCTTTCTTGGGACTTTTTCATAGGCTTTCTCTTGGTCTATGAATGCTCGTTTGGACTCATTTCTCATAGCTTCTTCTTAACTATTTGTTGGATGGCGCAGTGGTGCAGTGGTAGTGTTGTCACCTCACAGCAAGAGGTTTTCTGGTTCGATTCTCGGCTGAGGTGCCTTCTGTGCAGAGTCTGCATGTCCTCCCTGCATTCATGTGGGTTTCCTCCCACATTACAAAGACATGCATCTGTAGTGTTTCTCCCCAGGCCTCCGCTGAAAATTGGTTTCATTCCAAGTCAGACTTTACCGGTTAAAAACAATAAAATAAAAAATTGTTTCACTGCAAACAACAGGTCAATTGCACTGCATCCTAATCTGACCTGCTAATCTCCCATCTTGTTTTGTACTACTCTGCATATTCATTTAGCAATCACCCTCTCCAGAACTTTCATGAAATTTGACAGGAATCTGACACCTCTGTACTTGCCACAGTTGTGAATGTCACCTTTGTTCTTGCACACTGGCACTAGTATGATTATTCTCCTGTCTTCTGGGATATGCTTTTCTCTCCATACTGCTATGAGTACCTTCTGGAGCCATTTCTCTGCTAAATCACCCAACAAATTGATCATATCTGCTGTGACATCATTTCAGCCTGCTGCTTTCCCCTGACATCATTTTCCATAGTGCTATTCATAGTTCTTCTATGGTAGACCACTTCTCTCCTTTTACTGTAAGCTGTGTCTGGGACAGTACAACTTCTGTGGAGTTTTCTTCATTAAGAAGCTGCTGGAAGTACTCCTTCCATCTGCCTTTAATGTCCTGTGGACAGGTGAGCAGGTTTTTCCTGGCATCCCTTATGAAAGGTGACTGCCTATCTTCTTCCTTTTTCTGTCTTTGCCTTGCAAACTGATAGAGCTTCTTCCTGCCATCTATCAAATCACTTTCCAAAAACTGGTACAGTGCCTCTGATGCTTGGTTCTTTGATATTGCAACTCCTCTCTTAGCCAGCCAATATTCCTTCTTAGCCTGGTCCATCTTTTCACCTCCCACTTTTTCTTGCACTCCTTTCTTTTGATGAATTTCTGGACTTCTGTATTCCACAACCAGCTTTCCTTATGAACCTTATTTCCATGCCTGACTATGCCACATATCTGTTCTATAGTAATCTGTGACACTGCCAGCCCAGCTATCTGGAATTTTGTAAATAATTCTATGTCATTTCTGAATATTAATAAGATTTCATATGCTTGTATTACAAATGTAAGAGAACTATATGTTATGAGTATATTAAACTACTGGTGCAGAAGTGTGTGTTGAACAGGGTTTGTAACAGTACTGAAGTTCAAGGATGTGTCCACAGTGTACCCTACTGGAAAAGAACAGAAATGTATATAAACTCTATACATGTGCAAATGCATGTTTTAATAGTAGAAACTGGAACACACAAAGTTAACTTACAAAACTTCAAGAAAATAAATTGAGATTGTTTTACGATTGTGTCAACTCTCAGTTTCAGTAGAACAGACACGATGTCTAGAGCTAGAGGTTTTTCTATTGTTTGAAAAGAAAAGTAATTACTAGGTTTAAAATGTAAACACGTTTAATTGTTTTATGACTTCCAGTTCTGGGAAAAGATCCGAGAGATATTTATTTCTCACACAGAA
This sequence comes from Protopterus annectens, assembly GCF_019279795.1. Classification (NCBI taxonomy): domain Eukaryota; kingdom Metazoa; phylum Chordata; order Ceratodontiformes; family Protopteridae; genus Protopterus; species Protopterus annectens. The sequence goes on from NC_056735.1 coordinate 122,524,676, forward strand.
ATGTTACATTTTGTTAAGTTTCTGTTAGCCTGGGAACTGAAGGCAAGTGACAAAGAGTGATGCCATCCAGGCTAACCCAGTAGTAATATGTGATATTAATTTAAGAACTCTCTGAGAGAGAGAGAGAGAGAGAGAGAGAGAGAGAAGGCATTTTGCATTTTGTCTTTGACCTAAAAACATCCATTCAGCACTTCTGCCTGCGTATTGCTCTGTAAGTAAGTTTTAGGCATAGTATTTCTTTTAGACATAGATAAGAATATAGTAAAGATTAGTTTAGATCTTTTCTGTATTCATTTGAGACTGTCCTGCAATGTTGTTTCAAAATATTTCCTGTGATTCTAAACTCTGCAGTTACTGTGGTCTTTGAGTATTGTCTTGTTCTTTTATTATTTATTATTAAATATAGTTAAACCTATCTCAGTGACTGGTTTGTTTAGAGATATTTAAGCTGTTAAAGTACTTGCATATGTATTTGGTGACACTGTACAGGCAATAGCTTTGTTCTTGGTCACACTTACCATTTGGATAATAGTAACATTACACAGTAGAATTGGTCAACCTTTGTAAGGGCCTTAAGTAGCTGATAAGATAGGGTTGGTGGAGGTGATAACTACTTTATGGTCTGGGCAGAAGGGGGCATAGCTAGTAAACCTATACCAGCCTTGCCCAGGTGTGTTTGTGTGTGTGTGTGTGTGTGTGTGTGTGTGTGTGTGTGTGTGTGTGTGTGTGTGTGTGTGTGTGTGTGTTTGTATATGAATCAAGTCTCAAAGTGTGTGTCAGCTACTTGGGCAGGGACACAAAGCACTGATTAGACAGAGAGGGTGCTGGAGCTCTTGGCTTGACTATCAGCTGAGATCTTAAGCCTATAGCTGTGGCAGTGGGGAGTCTTATTGGGGATCTGGAGAAAGTGGGAGAAACCAGCACCAGGCTGACTGTGATATCTGTGTGCTCTTAACGGAAATTGTACTTTAGAGTGTGTACTTGCCATCCTCCTGATGTGAAAGTCTCTCACTGATGCTAGTGGTGAGGATTGAGGCTCCTTGATTATTGGGCCAGTGCAGAAGTATCACATAATCACACATGCTGCTTTGAGTTGCTGCCAGTCTTCTTTATCTCATCAACTTCCTGTTATTCCTGAGGTTCTAGAACCTATTTCATTGAACTCTTCTGTTTTCTCTCCAGCTTGTAGCTGATTGTGGCAACCAGTAATTTGTCTTGTGGGATAACTGTTCACTGCAGATGATGTTGCAATGTGTGATTCAACCCCAGAGCCCTCGCCTTACTAGGAGAAAGTCTACCTGAGTTGCATATTGACCACTCTCACATGTGGTATTGCTACTGTCTCTCTTGCTGAGCTATGTGTTAGCCACCATCAACCCATTTGCCAGACAGAAGTCTTGAATGGCTTCTACTTCTTTATTTCTGTATCTACACCTATGTAGACCTATATCCTGTTCTGTCTGTCCCAAAATGTATAGGTCCCCATTATCCTGCTTTATCTAGTAGCTCCTGCAATTGTTGCCTGAAGGAACTCTTTTCATTATTATCACAAGCCTGCAGTGGGGTAGGGTGCCCTATCCTTACACTGGACTCTGATTGTCATGAGCCTGTCACTAATTCTGATGATGGTGGGTGCTCCTCACCTCCTCACCTGATTGTCATGAGCCTGTCACCTCACTATTGGGGTAGGGTGCCCTATCCTTACACTGGAGTCTGATTGTCATGAGCCTGTCACTAATTCTGATGACATCCTTCACAGTCTTTCCCTCAGCACAATGCTCATACCAATTCTAGTTTGCTGGATCCCAAGCGAAGTGGCTTTACTGCATTGTCCTTCCATTTTGTCTCCTGACCAGACTCCTCCTTGTCATCATGCCTTCCACTTCCAAGCTGCATCCTGTCAGCAATTCTTTGTTTATGTTTGCCAGGTTGATTGGTTTTACATCTAGCTTTCACATAGCAGAGCTATCCCAGGTAACCCAAACTGGGCATCTGGACATCTGTGACCCATTTTCTCCATCTTTTCTATCTTTAGAATACTGTGCACCTCTGTTGATCCCCAAAGCAGTTGGTCTATACAACTTTTCCCCTGTAGGCACCATCTAGTGCTGTTGCCCACAATTCCATTATTAGGGGAATTTGAGGTGGAAACACTCAACATGTTTTTGGGAGGAACATCCACAGAGACAAAGGGATAACATGCAGACACTATACAGGCATTGGCTGGAGGCCAGGACTGAATATTGCACCTTATGCTTGGGACGCAAAGACCTTAACCATTATACCAACTGGTCTCAAAGCTATCCCATGGACTGAGATTTTAAATAATTGATACTATAATTTCATTTAAAGTTTTTTTTTTAATTTCACATATAGCATTTTATTATACAA
>NC_056735.1:122842066-122850080 GCF_019279795.1 Protopterus annectens
AAAGTTTACTTACCTTAATACATTGCGTACACACAGAGGCAAGGATTCTTGTATGCTCTGTGTGTACGTAATGTTTTTTTTTTTTTTTTGTGTGGTGTTGACAGGAAATGAGAAATCTCCCGTTTTGCGCTTCCGCATACAGCACAAGACGGGAGATTTCCCATTTCCCCACTGTAGCGCGATCTTGAAATTGGTATATTTAAGTAGGGGGGGGTGCAGCGGGGGGGTGAAGCCCCCCTGCAAAAGCGAAGTTTGTCTTTTTTTTTGGTTTCATTTCAGAAGTTCGAGTTTACAAAACTTGATGTTTTGGTTTCGGTTAATTGAAGTTCGAGATTTTGTAAATTCGAGCTTCTGAAGTGAATCCATATATATATATATATATATATATATATATATATATATATATATATATATATATATATATATATATATATGTGTGTGTGCTTGTGTGTGTGTATAAAGGATAAAAAAGAGACACAGAATAAAGATGGCACAAGTCATCAAAATCAGCTGATCACATATGTATGAGCTTTTTTTCTGTGCAAGATTGCTGTACAGTGGGGATGGGGGAATTTGCCCTTTCACCACTGTAGTTCGATGTCACAGTTTGTATATATCATTATTGGGGGTATGGCAGTACATGGAGTTTGCCCCCTGCAAAAAAAAAAAAAAAAAGAAAAAAAAACCTTTTTTTATGAAAATAAAGACCGACCCCGGGATTCATGAACCTTGCGCCAGGCGCACGCATAGCGTAGGCATTACAACGCCAAATATGGCCACTGAGCGATTCAGGTACGATCCAATACCACGTGCACTACCGGCGTGCACCGGATCTGCACCGCCTCCGGCATAGGTATGCTAAACACCCCATGTGCGGTGTTGCCCCATGCAAATGAAGGCATATAGCGATCCACGAAGTGGCGCAGGCGTAGCATAAGGCCACGGCAATGTAAACCAAAAAAAAACGGTTTACATTTTCCCAAACATAACATAGGAGTAACGGAAGGCTGTCAGCGTCAGGTATCACACTGTTGCCATATGCCAATGGCGAAAGACACAGAGAATGTCAAAAGAAAACATGCACAACATGTAAATAATAACATAAATGGTATGTCCACAGAAACTCACAGCAGAACCCCAGGACATGTCTGCGGAAGGTGCAAAACAATGAAATAATATGACAATGTTATAAAACAGCAGCGTAATACACATCAGCTTCACAGCCACAATACACCATGATATGCATGGAAAGCCACAACCACGGTGCAAGGATTGCCAAGGACTCGCGGCAGTGTTCAGCATGGTAACTATGAATTAGTAGTCAATGCCATGCAAATGAGGCAGATAATACTGAATCGCAAAACCCCTGCTGGTGTAAGGCTGTACCAAACGGCGCAGCGGTAATACACCGAGGAGTGTCTCAGAGGGAATACATGTCACCTGCAGAGGGGTGTGCCACTGTAGGAGGAAGCACATTGGAGCTCAGCAAACCTGGGCTGTACATTGCACATCACAGTTGCAGGACCGGCGTGTGGGGAAATAGTTGAGCTGAGAGCACACAATGCGCGCAGAGGTGCATGTGCACGAGGATGACTACATTCCCTTAACCCAGTCATGTGGCGCTCACCCCGCAAATAACATCGGAAACAGGAAGGTGATGTTGAGAATATGAGGAAATGTGGAAGCAGTGTAATTGGAGTGGTAATGAGCAATCAACACTAATCAACCCATGAAGGCCAATCGGCGGCAGCTGACAACTCTGCATGCAGAAACCTGCAAAACGGGATAGGGGAGGCATATGAATGCAAAGAAAGTAGGGGAGGTAGCAGATTGCAAAGAGTGAAGACCTGACACAGCAGAGTCAAGCAGACAGGCAGCATAATGGCGGTGGCACACAAAACGCATGATATGCCATGTCCCAGAAACTACACATGACAGGGCTCTGCAGATGCATGCCAGGAAATAGTAGGTGCAACATGCAGAAACAGTAAGGGAAGGTTGAAAGGTAATCCATTGCAAGCAAGAGTAATGCAACACCAAAGGCAACAGCGTTGCAGTGCCAATGGTAGAACACAGAAGATAATCCCCAGATACGGCCGCACAGACACACCCTATGACATCACCGGGTGTACAGCACAACAGTATAAAGTGTGAATGCACACAACACACAGCCGTGTATTCCCAAATGCCGCACCATAGGTGTAAACACATGGGGAACTTTTAAAATGTACATGTTGGGTGCTGCCGTGGCTGTGATCCATCAGCATGTGCTAGAGACAGACAGTGTTGTGGAGGAGGGTGCCCACACAACACCGTCTGTCTCTAGCACATGCTAGAGACAGACGGTGTTGTGGAGGAGGGTGCCGACAACTACCGTAGGCCTCAGAGGAGAAGGAGAGTGTTCAGACCAAGGGTAACCTACCAGGGGCTACAAGACCTGGAGATAGTAGAGCGTTACAGGGTGGATAGGGACACGTTACAGCAAATAGTGGAGCTGTGCCGGTCACGCCTGAGAACAAGAAACAACAGAGGGGAGCCCATCCCAGTGGACACAAAGATATGGGTAAGCTTGTGAATACTGGCCACAAGTACCTTTCAAAGGCCAACTAGGGATATAATGGGCATCTCACAGGCATCAGCATCCAGGGTACTACACCAGTTTCTGGATGCCATGTTACCATATGCCAATGAGCATATATACTTCCCCAGATCTCAGGAGGAGTTGGCTAGCAATATGTGCCACTTCCACCGTGTGGCACAATACCCAGAGGTACTGGGTGCGATAGACTGTACGCACATACAAATCAAGTCACCACCTGGGGAGCAGGGTAGATGCTACATAAACCACAAGGGATTCCCCTCCATCAATTGCCAGGTCGTGTGCAATGAGCAGGGCATTATCATGGATGTGTGTGCTGGCAGCCCTGGAAGCTACCACGACTCCCATATCTGGCATGCCTCACAGCTGTACCAGGTATTCGCCAGGGGGGACATCCCACAAGGCCACCTTGTGGGGGATGCTGGCTATGCACTGGAGCCATGGATAAAGACTCCCATCAGAAATGCACACACACACATGCAAGAATGCCATAATGAGGCACACGCACAAACCAGAATAATCATAGAGCGTGTGTTTGGGATGCTGAAATCATGGTTCCAGTACTTGGATACATCCGGTGGAGCCATGCAGTACTCTCCAGGCACATGTGCCCACATATTCATAGTATGTGCCATGCTACATAATATGATCCTGCGGAAGCAGCTGCTGCAGGGACATAATGGTGAAGGGCCACAAAGCCCACCACAACTGCCAAGGCCAGTCCAGGCACAGAGGGTTCAGGACCATGAACACACTGTGCCAGCCCCAGTAGGCAGACGGAGGCATACCCAATATGCCTATGCCCTGGCAAAGAGGGAACGTATAGCACATACTCTGACAGCGTAGGCCCCATGGACTGACACCTCCCTACCTGCACACACAGTGAAATGGACGGCACACAAACAAGACCACCCATAAAGTGTACCGTATGGGTGGCCCCATGTGTGACTCCAACATAGGCAGCACCCAAACACTGTACACCCAACAGCCAGTGGAGCATGGAACGCCAACACCTGAACTGTACGCGGGTCCTATAGCAGACGGCGTTGCTGTATGCTGCCACGTTCGCCGCAAGGTGTATACATATAAACATGTATATATGTGCATATACATATATGTAGATAGATATAATTACATATATAGAAATATATGTACACATATACATATAAGTACTACAGGTAAGACAGGGAATCAGAGGGATGTAAGGTAACAGAGATGTAACACGCGATATCTGTACATAGTATACATAGTGAAACGACAACCTGAGCATCTGGGAGGTTTAACAGAAGAGGATACCACCAACCATGGAAAGGGCAACATACCGAAATGCATAACCGCGAGTCGGAATGATCGCCAGGCCACAGTACAGGAACAGTACATGCGGGTAATACTATGATGATATGAGGGGAGGTAGACACCGCCGGTGATGCGCCCACGAGGTACTGTGTGCAACCATCCCCGTGACTGCCGTAGTATGTGTATGTGTGCGGTGAGGGTGCCGTGTGTGTCGCTGTGCGAGTGTAATGTGTGTGTCTCTGTAATATGTGTATGTTGGTGCCATGTTAGAGGCAGAGTGGAATAATATGTGTAGGCATACAGTACATTAGCCACAGGCATATGTACACCAGTAGTCCCAAAGTAGTAGTGAGAGCCCCACCCTGGCTAGGCGTGTGGTGACGTATAACAATGCAAAGTGACAATGACCCAGAATGTAGCACAGGAATATACCCCACAGGAAATGGAAAGGACGTATGTATTAATCATGACCGTATGTATGACACCGATATGCTAATTGCAAAACGATACGTTGGCAAAGTCACACAGCAATAGGTATGTACCGCGGAAAAACGTATGTGCTACCTCGGTACTAACCGTGGCCACGTATCGGCCCGTAAACACCGCTGTGTGTTCTACAAGTGTCAAACAAGCAATCCCCACCTGAATAGGTGGCAACCACTGGCAAACAGGCCATCCCAAGTACAGGACTACAATGACTGTAAATATCTGGGACAGAATGACAAGGGATAGTCGTCACGTACAAACAACCGCTGATATACCACAGATGTGACGGAGGAATACATGCATGAAGCACACATGCAGGCGATACCAACACCACATGACAACAACACAAACTACACTCCCACACCAACAGACAATTAACTGTCAACTCCCCAGGCAGGGATGGAGCACACAGACAACCATACTGTGTATGTAGAGATGCAAGGCCCACGACCCGTATCCGTCACCTACAACCTCCGATATCCCCCATCGTACATATTAAAGGGATACAAGCCGTAATAGCAGCACAAACATACAGGCAGTCAATGACATCTGCATAACCGCAACATCTCGCGTGGGAAACACAATCAACAGCGGATGCATACTTGCATGCGTTGTTTAAAGGAATACAACAGCTATGTTACACATCCGAATGCAAAACGCCATCAACAGATGCCGTCAGGACAGGGACACCCACATGTTGAACCTAATACCATACCCAACACACACAATCCACGGCTAACACCACTGCGAAATGTACCTGTCGCCACACATAGCGGCTGCAATTACACATAACATAACACAATACAGACCATTTCCACGAAGGTAGGGCAAATAGCCAATGCCTAGGTGAGGAATCCAACCATACCCCAGTTATGACACGTAATGTCCGAATGGAGTAGATGCACAGGTGATATGCGCACAATTACACACCGAGGAACAGCAATTGGTGGGATGAACCCACATGTTGCAGGTATCGACGGATATAAGGATGACTCCCAGGATATTCAAACCGTATGCTCATACCGAACCAGCAGTGTACAACGGAAAGAGTAATAAATAGGAATTCCGATACACGGAACGAAAAACAGAACGAAACACCGACAAGGTATGTAGAACACATGATATGTACGGGTGTGTAACGCATGATGTGTATGACGAAGCTGTACTGTATGGGAATGGTGTTTGTAAGTAATGATACTTGTCCATAATGCAGAGAGTGGTGAAAGGTGGTTATGTAGTGCTATCCTGCTGAGCATACCAACGACTGTGGACACCGTGTGCACAGCAGTGGGACATCATGTACACAGCCGAGACACCACAAGGGCTGCCACAGGGGGGCATAAGAAAGAACAATGCCAGACCACACGCCGATGCTGGCAGTGGATGTCCAACAAGGAAGTGCCATAGCAGGGGATAGGACATGTATGTATACTGTCACAGCACACATGTGTATGGGCATATACCGTTGATGTCATATGGAATGTGCGCCCGACATGCACGTATGCCTTGCAGTAGGGGATACTATGTCAACTATGTGTAATGTAAAGCTGTCATGGTGGATATGACAGACATTATACACAGTATCACAGGCATATCATGCATAATGGAGGTATTGCCTATTGGTATGTACAATAACAGGATACACATGGCCTGTATGTATGGGACAGAGTAGTAGCATCATAGCCATCCGAAATGGAAGGAACACCAAGTAACCATGCCCAAACGATCTGTAGCAGGTGCATTGTGGGCAACAATGAAGTCTGGCAGGTCCATGTGTAAACACATGTGCAGTGTACACAGTAGTGTCACCTCCCCATGGTAGTGTCCAGTGAACAGCAGAGGCGGGTGTCAACTGCATGTTTACACAGTACTGCTGCTGTGGTGGTACCATGACTACGTGTCACTCAAACAGCAAGGGAGCTATCACATGAACAGTGCCACTGTGTGTCCCTGTGGGATGTGCACAGGACCTATGTTCCACAGCATGGTGTGTGTTGTGCCTGCAGAAGTAACACAGAAGCCCAGTCCATGCAGTGTGGCATGTGTGCACATATCCATGAGCAGTCCGTTCACACTGGCCACTGCAATTGTCATGTATGAGGAGTATATGCATCAGTAATGCGTAGGACATGGTCCGTGTCAGAGCAGAAGACACCCCTGTGTATGTGGTATGCAGATGTGTACAGATGTGTTTTCCATCTGTCAGCCGCGTATGTAAACTCTCCGAGCCTGGTACACATCGTGGCATGACATTGCTGTGCCATGTAAAGTCGTAGCCATTGTGGAAGGTACACCATGAATGTGGTATTGTACCCTTGACCATGTGTAGATGTGTGTATGCCACAGGTACAATGGCTACCTATGTACCAGCATCACACACAGTACAGATAGGTGTGGCCCTGCAGAAGTGTATCCATGCCACAGTGGAATACGGTAACCACAGGACCGTGTGGGGCATTTGTGTGTACAGCAACCATGTACAATGTGATATGCATGTACGGGGCCAGTATCCATGTGATAGTCAGTGGGTGAATGTTGCTATGCAAAGGTGATGTGCATGCACCATGTGTCATGCATCCTGATGCCATGACACCCACATGATGTATCTGCCACACTGACACCCGTATGGTCATTATCGGTATGAGCTGGTGGAGCTATAATGGCACCAGGTATGTAGATGTGGGATATCTAGGCATGGACAGTACTCTGTGACAGCATGTTGTGTATGTAAGCAAATAGTGAACATGAGGGGCACCATGACTGAGGACTGTGTAATGCCATATGTACCTGACATGTAGTAGGTAGTATGATATGCTTGCACCACTGTGTGTCGTGTCCAGGAGTCATATAGCCTAACATCCTGAGACACAGGGTATGATGTACAGGTGGATGTGTACGTTGCCAATACCAGAACATGGAATGGTGCTGAAGGGCAATGTGAGGACAATGTCTGATTTGTTGCCCTCTGTACCACCCCAACCACCCATGCAATGGTACGACAGGTGGCCAGCATGTGTATGTGGCGTGCTGTGGCACAGAGAAGCCCAACAAGCGTGCCAGGAAAGGCATGAAGGCCATCAATGTGTGCGTGAAGCACGTTCGTGAGGATGTGCCCCAGTGCCATACAGAACGGTCCAGTCATGGGTGTAGGAATGCAGTCCCACACGTGCAATGCAGTGCCATCCATGGGTAGTGCGATAGATGCGGCTGTGCGGTGGTCAAGGTACACAATGTCCAACAACAGGCTAGCAGTGAATATAGTGGGCTGGTGTGGAGACACATACCAAACAGGTTGGCGGGACATAACAGCTAGGGACATCAGAAGGTGACATCGGGCCAGTGTCCCAGGACATAACGTGTGCATGTCAGTACCATGTATGTGTCCACAGGGACACTACGATGTCCATGTATGGATTGCAACCCTGTAGTGAGTGAGAGTGTGTATTGTTGGTAAGTACTCCATCGCCTGGCACGTTGCCAACATTATCTCAGTCTGCAATGCCTGGGTGACTATTGTATGTGACATTGAATGTGGATGTAACCAAACAACACAGACATACCACCACACTGCCTGAGGCCCCACACTGCAATGTCGGCAGTCATGTGTAGGTAGCTAGCCTTGGAGCATGTGAT
>NC_056735.1:122850580-122935580 GCF_019279795.1 Protopterus annectens
GCTGTGTACGTTACACTCCGGCCTTGCCACATGTGTCCGTCTGTATCTCTCGATGTATATATACATACTTATGTTGTGCCCATAGCTGCTCTTGCATGGACAGCTGTCTGTCCCATGTATCAAATATTTGCATGGCTGACACATAGAACTGTGGTACGATGCATATCCACTCATTGTCCATGCAACGTCCGTATTCCAGCACACCCTAGAGACATCTGCTGGATATCGTGGCAGACAGCTATCCTTGCTGTACTGACACTGTACCCGTACACGCCATAAACCTTGTCTATAATTGCCTGTTTATGGTGTGTGTATGTCTATCTGAGCTGTATGCATGGTCGTGCGTATGTCCCGCTATAGCCATCTGTGCAGGTGTCGCCACTATGGGTAATCCTTGTAGACCGCTGTTTCATGTGCACTTCAGCACATACCCGCAGACCATACTACCCTCCCACGGCGGCCTTAGATCAACCACTGCCCTAGGCGATGGGGCTCCATGGCGCCCACCACCACAACACATGGTGCCCCCATCCTGGTGTACCTACATGACATACCTACTAGACAGGTGGCCCTGCTAGTGCGGCGCCCTAGGCAGCCGGATTAACCTATGCCTACGGCTATGAGCACATCACAAGGCATACTTTTACATTCAGTGTTTTACAAAGGCTAGATTTTAATACCAGAGTGGGGGACCTTATCAACTATACTTTAGAATGCGGATTGAGATGGATTATTAGGTGGAGAGTTGACCACACACTAGGGCTGAATGATGAAGCACAGATTAAGCCTCTTTTGAGAAGCAGGTGGCTTAAACCCAAATAACAGGAATGTAGTTTAGGTACAGCTATACATTTAACACCCATTAGTCCACTCTTTCAGTTGTTTACTACTGTATTACATTGATATAATATACATATTTTCTATATATATTGTTAGATTTTTGATTGATGAGTATTAGGCACAGTACAATATCTTATAATACATGTTTTAATAGGATGTTTTTGAAGATGTTAATATATGTGTGTGTAGTTAACATTGCATCTGCGCTTTATATGCTGGGGTTAATTGTTCATTGTTTGATGAGGAATTGACCAATGAAAGTGTAAGGAGGGATATTTAAAGCCTGGATGCTTTTATGTTATATGTAAGTCTGACGGAGCCTATGGGTGAAAGCGCTTACTTATCTATAAAGGAACCTTTTTATACCATTTGGGCACTGTCCTGGACAATTTCTACATTGACTGTTTCATCTACCTATGTGTTTTTTGGATTGTGTGCCATAAGGTGCCAGCGGTTATTTTATGTTGATTAGGTGTATTCCATCGTCAATTGACATTAATCATATTAATTCATTAAAGGATCTTCTTTATAAGTGGGAACGCCATAGTTTAACCATCCTATGACCTTCCTAGTTGAAGTTGTTAGTGTGCCATTAGTATGTGTTCCACAGGTCGCCCATTTGTTCCGCATTATGGAAGCGAGTGATCCCCATTTTGGTGATGGCAGATTGAGAGCTGTGTACACCGGTATTCGCACGGCGGTCTGACTTTGTATGGGGAATGTCTAATGTAGTCCCTATCTGTATTTCCTGTGCTATGCCTTACTGCAGCTGTGTAATTCCACCAGGTTTCCAGTTATGGGTGCCATCTTGGTCATACGCTTATCCATCCATGGGAATTGCCTACTGGACACTGATATAGGGCTGTACACATTTCACACCTGCTTTTAGCATCATCCGGTGGATGCTTTGCATCATTAGTGGGGAGTAAGGCATGTGCTATACCCACATCCCTCCCACGGGGCGGGACAACGGATTATCTGCCAAACAACACCGAGCCCCATTTCTGCATACCCAAGATCCCATGGCTGCAACCCTCGATGGTACACATTACACATCCTTCATGTGTGCGGGACTGGGATGTGGACGCACTTCTATGGACTCGACAATCTGGGGATTTCTCTTCATATGTCCTGCATTTCATGGACACTTGTCATCAACCTTAAACACGCTGGTGGTGCATATGTCTAGCTGTGCCGTAGTCACGGCTGTCATTTCTTCTGGGTCAATCGCAGCTGGTTGATATTGCGAACGGATCAATTTTTGGAGTCCTACAATGGACACCAATGTGCATATGTAAAGTGTAGAACTTGTTGGACTGTCACCATCTGGCCAGTGGTTTTGACTGCTGCTGTATGTTCCCCAATCGCGAATGTCTGTTTGAGTACCCATATTATGTATTACTTGGCCTATCTATATCCATGTGCCAGTAAGCAGAAATACAGCAAACCTTGAGTCCTGGTCATCTTCATAAAAGACATTATTGAACATAAACCATGCCAAAACAGACGATGACAAAAACGATACACTCCACAGTCAAAAGATACTGAGCTCTTTCACCCACTAACATGGGGCATCGTCAGAGTATGAAATACATTAGATAGTCGTCCCTTATATACTTCCTTCAGAGTCAGTTTAAAGTCAATTAATTAATAAACTTGCTCATAGTTAAGTGGACAGTGCTCCAAGTCTTGATGATAAAGTGACATATACAAATCAGTGTTGCATACATTACTTAATGGAAACAATAATACAACAACAATGTGTTAATATAAATACAATATTGGTCAATACAATCAGTATATTGAAACATAGTTGATAATTGTTGTGAGTAAACCTTAGAATGTAGTGTGTTGATAATGATATTGTATATCAATGTGTATAATTGTTGCATTAAGATTCCAAATCATGGAATAAATAAGTACAATTAAATGCATATTTTGTATAAATATGAATGTAAATAAGAGTCACAATGTTAAATATGAATATGACTGTATTATAACTATATCAGTATGATATGGAATAAACTGTAGTTGTTTACATCTTGTTTTCAAGTGACAAATATATGTCCATGCATCATATATACGGGCCGTCGGACTGCTGTGTGTAGATATATACATGTGAACCCCTCGTTCCATACCTTGCTTTGTTACTGTCTGTGGATTACCTGTGTACACACATCAATTACCATGCCATACCTTTCCACTGTACAGGTTCTGGCATGGTGTACGGCTGGTTGGCCCTTATTCTTGCTGTGTGTTACATTCACCTGTGTCTATCTGGCAATTCGCTGGCGTGTCATGTGAGACCTTCTTGCTTCTATAGGGACCTGATCCCATAATTGTGACGTGCTTCCACTGGCCATATATTTCTCTGTCGTCTGGGATCTGTGTGTAACCAGTCCTTTCAGGACACTTTCTATTGTTGTTCTTTTTTGGTTACATATATGAGTACTTTGGTATGTTGTGCTATTATTGTGTGTGGAGCATTTCTCCACGGGCCTCTGCTGACACTGGACATAAATCCAGCTAGCCTAGCCTGGTCAACAAGTGTGAGCCGAATTAACACATTTCGTACGGGGGCACCTTCTGACAAGTGGGTTGGGTTACAGATGCATAACCGTCGTCAATCCATACTACTAACACACATGTTATTCTATCCACATTCTATGTTTGTCTTATCACATAGCATGTGTTTCTCACTATTTCTAATGGTACTTTACATGGCATTGCCCGATTCCATACTTTCAGAGGCTGACAATTTTGAGACATGTCTGATTGACGTGGAGGACACAGCCTTAACTTTCCCTGCTGTGAGCGGATCACACACGCACACGCGCACTTGCATTTCCTAATTGTGGGTTACGTGCAGGCGCATATGCATATCCGTATTCTGGTTACATATGTTTACTGGGTCTGTGTGGTTACGTGGTCTGTGTTAGTTGTGACTGTTCCGGTAACATATCTCTGATCCGGTTGACGGACGTGTGCGGAACGCACTTTCACCTTTACACATGTAACAGTCTTTGCGGCATGGACGCATTATGTACACGTTCACATTTATATGTTCTATCTATAGTCGTAATTCAAACGGGACTGCATTCACATTTGCCGGTTACTGTGACCACTACACGGTCTCATTTATATGCATACCCATGGTACTTAGCTAAATTTACATATACCCCCCCCCCCACGCTCACGTACGTCACAGGCATCCATTCTCCTGCTGGGAAAGGTGCGGTACTACATGTTAAACATTCCTTATTCCCTCTCGCTCATGGCCCAGGATGCATATGTCGTGACCGCAGGGATATTCAGATCACAGGGGCTTATATCCCCTACACATACAGGCCTTCGATTGTCAGGGTGTTCCTGTGGTGCTTTGGGTTTGGTCTTGTCCGCCTAGTGTACAGAACTGCCCTGACCGTGTACGAATGTCAGACGAGTCATATGGGTATGGTTTGTCCGTGTCTATGATACCATATCCCCCCCCCCATTATTCCTAACAGTGTGCGCTGATTGGCCGGCGTGCCCGTTGTAGATCTTGTTATAGTAATTGCACACGGTCTGGTCGAACGGACCTATTTCCATTACTAAACCTCGGTATTTATAACCTGTGTCACTATATTACATGGGTTTAACATTGCGTGGCAGCTTTCACTGAGCCACGGACATGTCCGTTGCTTAGTTTGTGGCAGTCCCGCTCTGCTACACACATTTAACATGGCAGAACAGGTTGTACAGCTCAGCAACGGGGACATCGGGCTCTCCGTCGCTGTTTAGTATTGAATCGCTATGTTGACTTTGTTTCACATAGCGAGACAGTGCCGACATTGGTAACGGACATCTCGCGCAGTACGTCCGCACCGCCGCGGGTGCCGTATGTCTGCATTTGGGCGGCGGACAGGCATTATGCTGTGCCATTATGTCTGGGAATATATGGTTTCTTTCCATAGATGATATGGCATAGTAGCAATGACCCGTGTCTGGGTGTGGGTTCTGCTGTAAGAGTGGCCTTAGGTCAAGTGGTGCCCTAGGCAAAGGGACTCCATGGTGCCCCCACCACATCACCCGCTACCCCCATCCTGGTCTACCTACACCAAATAAAGGCTGGAAAGGTGCCCCTAGTAGAGCGGCGCCCTAGGCGGCTGCCTAATTGGCCTATGCCTGAGGCCGGCTATGTGTGTGGTCCCTCGGGCGTCGGCCTTGGGAACGCACCACGTCTGCCGTGGGTATATCTAGCATTACCCACATCCGGGCGTGGTTTATTGCTATGATGTTCCATGTGTACGGACACGTGGGTTTGGACAACCTACAATAGCTTCTGCTATTGGCATACAATGCTGTGGGTGGTGCCGGTTACCATACATATGCCTTTCTCATAAGCCGACTTCACACTTCTAAACACTAGTGTGGTCTCCTTTAAGGCCCCTGAGCCAGTGGTAAACATTACTCAAACCACTGAATCACTTACATATGCCTTCTACTAGCACCTACAGGACTGCATGGATCAGGCAATCCCATACAAAACTGAGACTCTTTGTACCAAAGCCAAGCATCCAGTCTGGTGGACCTCAGCCATAAACAAGCTCTACAACGAAAGGAGGTAGCTACTACAAGACAGAGCAGAATCCTTGTAAGGTAAGACACCCTTGCTCATTATATGTGAAGAACTACAAGCTCTCATGACATCATCCAGGGCAAATTCGACAGATAAATCACCAAGGACTCGACAGACAATCATAGGGCCTTCTTTAGCTATGTTGGACACCTGGGAGGACACTCCCAGATATGCTCAGACTGGGTTCAGAATGATGTGAAGATTACTGAATCTACACACATTGCCAACATACTGGCTGACAGGTTCGGTGCAAACTTCTCCCCACATGGAGAGATATCTATACCAGAGGATTGTGGCCCCCGGAACATCTGTAATGCACAGGTGGGAAATGCTCTCTCCAAGGCAGTAAACACAGCATCCATGGGACCAGATGGTGTCCCAGCTGTGTACTCCACAAACTCAATGAGGAATTAAACCCACAGTTAAGACAGCTGTTTAATCTTAGCCTCACCTCAGGTAACGTACCCAAGTAGTGGCGCAAGGCGACTGTAGTCCCACTTCACAAGGGCGGTGCCTCCACTGACCCTGGTAATTACCGTCCCATTAGCTTGACAAGCCTTATCTGCAAAGCCATGGAGAAGGATCATAATGGAACTCATAGATAAATACATAGGGGACTTGCATACTTTGGATCCAACCCAGTTTGGCTTGGTCAAAGGCAGATCATGCCTTTTAAACTTGGTTGACTTTTAGGAACAGTCACCAAGGCCATTGATGAGGGTCAAGCAGTCCATACAGCCTACCTCGACCTGGCAAAGGCCTTCGACACAATACCCCCCTCAGGTATCATTGATAAACTCATCGGCTTGAATGTAAACCCATACATCGCAAGATGGGTTGCAAACTGGCTAAGTGACAGAACCCACACGGTCATAGTTGCTGGCACCATGTCAGACTCACAGCCGGTCACAGGTGGTGTCCCACGGGGCTCAGTCCTGGGTCCACTCTTTTTCAGCATCTACATTTCCAAAGTACAAGCAAACACAGGGGGGTTATGGCTGACAATGTTTGCAGATGACTGCGAACTGGGTGCCATAGTCGGACACACATTTGACACAGATATCCTTCAGAAGGGCCTCACAGATATGGATATCTGGTGCCAGAGACATGGCCTACAGCTAAATGCCGGGAAATGCATAGTCATACCCTTCGGGAAGAACAAGGTTACCCCTAGCTACCATATAGGTGGCAATCCACTGAGCACAGAGGGAGTTACCAGGGATCTGGGGACCCGGGTTGTCAGTAACCGTTCGATCGACACACACGTTGCTAACATAGTTAGGTAGACCTTCTACATTGCCCATCTGATCATGCAGGGATTCACATCTAGATCAGGGGAGGTCATCGTCCCCTTGTACTCATCACTCATTAGACCTATGATTGAGTACAATGCCCCGTTCGGAATGTATCTGACCCGACACCTGCAGCAGCTGGAAAGGCCCCAACAGTTCATCGACAAATGGATGCAGGGTCTCAGGAATATGTGTTATGCTGCCCGACTGAAAGGACTCCTGCTCTATTCAGTCGCATACCACTTGCTCAGAGGTGACCTCTGCCTGACATACAAGGCCATGTCGAACCCAGATTTGATGACTATGCTTCACCTAAAGGATCTAGATCCCTCAGAACCACAAGGGCAGGTGACATAAACCTTGACACGGTCATTAATAGAATGTGCTGGAGGGACAGATTCATCACCCAGACACTCACTATGCTGTGGAACAACATCCCAGTACATGTGAGGCAGAGCACCTCGCTGGCCTTGTTCGAGGGGAATCTTGACCAATGGATGGGAGATTGCAGATATACCCCAGGGATTACTTCAGTGTCACTGCTTGACAGAGGTACAGTAATATAATAGGCATAGTTTTCTTCAAACTGAAGGGGTGGCAAAGGCAACATAACTATGGGCTAGGCTTATAGATGCCCTTGGGCAGATAGCCTACTATGAACCTATGAACCTATGCACCTATGTTCATAGTTGTCCCATTCACACTTGTCTATCCCCTGTCCTCATTCGTATGTGGATATTTCTGTGGAACATGATTGAACTATGTATTACCTGCAGGTATGCTGTGTACAGTGCACATATGTCACGGTTGATTACAGTGTATCTGTGTACCTACCTCTGTGATACTGAGGACTACCACACATCCTTCACAGCATTACATGCATATGTCCATACTATTATTCGTTGGCCTGTGGGGGGTTGTCAGGGCAACGGTTACACGTGTCCCTGTTCGTGCACGCATCATGGTGGTCTTTGACCGGCCTCCGTTGCTATCGTGGGATGGACGGTGGTGTTGGTGTGTGTTTGGGTTGTGTTTCCACTGCCAATACATCTGTGGGGTGGGGTTGGCACATGTTCCTCTTTGCAGGAGCCCCATCCTGGACATTTGTGTCATGCGTCAACACTTGAACATGCCATATGTCCTGTGATATTCCCACAGTCGTATGCCTTCCTGCATTACTACTGCGTGTTACTGGCAGTTTGTATCTGGTACGCATGGCTATTATGTTGGATAGCTTAGCCTATTCCCATGATATGACATACCCATTCATCCAGGCATATACATGTTATTCCATCCTTTGCATTGGCCGTGGTGTTTGGCCATCCGCACCACTATTCTCTACGTGTGATGTCCCACCTTCACCTTCTGTGCATGTGGCACCCTGTTGGGGTGTCCTGCTTGGTGGGCAGATGTTCCACCCTATGTGTTGTGTTTGACATGTCTGCATAGCTAATCATCAGTACGGTGGCTGAACATACTGCTTTGTCCAGATGTGTACAGTTATGGACACCGTGGCATGTGAATGCCTATGGGGTTTTGACAGGTCCATACCACATGCGGCATGTACACATTCTGCCGACACATTCACATGCAGCCATTTGGATATCAGTACCTGAGGTGGGATGTTGACATGTGGGGTACATATTTGCCCGCGTGGCACTGCCTAGGACAATACTTCATACTACATTTGAGGTATACCCACTGTGTGTAGGTGTGCAGCTGCGCAAGGCTGCTAGCTGGGTTGGGTGCACGGTCGTACATGGGTGCGGGTTACGTGCTATGACGGGGCTGTTGTGTATTACATTTGCATGCATGGGTTCTGCTTCTGGATATTACGCTTCGGCATACGCCGTCCTATGTGTATGCGACGGGCATGTTGCTGGGTGTAGTACATGTTGCTATGCACATGTTTGTCTGTGTTTAGGGTATCTGGTTTCCTTCTGGTTGTTATATAGACACGGCTGCCCGGCTGTGTACTCTCACTACTGCTGGTGACCATGCCCATGGGGCTACTTGTGTGTAGGTGTGGCGCGCAGACATGCTGCGGTACACCTTCACTGGGTATGCCTACTGACAGTGCATTGCGTGACCGACACGGTATTACGCGTATCCTTTGTTCCTTGGACGGGTACAATTTGGACTTCGTGGGTTAATGTTTGGTTCTCCGTTTTGTGTGAATGGGTACTATGTTGCATACTCTGCATACGTTTCATTATCCACGGACACTGGCTGGTGCGGTTACTATTGCAGGCGGCCTGTGACAGTCAGCACTTTAGGTTGCTCCTCGCCTGCCGGCTTGGCCACGCCTACGGGCGCATCCTACTTGGGCTCGCGCACGTGCCCTCTGCACGTGTTTGTGGTTGTGGCGCGCACTCATTACTATGCATGTGGCGCTGCTACGCCGATTATACACTGCACTGCCGGTGCAAGCCTTACACCGGCCTTGCGCCAAGCTTCATGAATCCGGGGGCGAGTCTATCAACTTATAAATGCACCAGTGCATTTCTGAATTAAAAATCACATGATAAAGAAAAGCACACAGTTAATAAAAGCTGTCTCTCCAATAAAATATAACACATGGATATTGCCATGCATATCTGGTACTTGTCTGAATCACGATACTGCAAGCAATGAACCACATACCAAATTGGCTAGACTGAGATTTATTTATTTATTTGACATTTGTTTACTGGGATAGTCCGACTGAGCTAGTGTCCTTTTTCAGTGGGAGGCCTGGAGAGAAAAGCTCGACAGTACAATAAACAGCAAAACAAAACAAAGATTGAAGTAAATATACAGTAAAACAGACAGAAGTAAACATACAATACAATAAAAATAAGCAAAAAGTAATTGAAAGAAATTGAAGTAGAATACAATAAAATACAACAAAAATATATATAATGTTGTAATGCATCAATTGTGCAACTTGTAGTACAAGAGTAAAAGGTCTGTAAGAGAGTCGTGGATGAGATGGTAGATGTAAAGGTGAGTAGTGACAGATGTGTGCAGAAAAGAAAGAAAAAAATAATGAAGCTTGGATTATCAGCAGTGGACAACAGAAGATCGGAGAGTATTGTTTTATAAACAATTGATTGTGTGTGAGGATACTCGCTGTAGAGCAGCAGCATGTCGTGCACAGCAAGGTTAAAATGTGAGCAGGTAAAGGAGGATGTACCGTAGCAGGTGACTGCAATTGTCAGTAAGTGGGGGTTTGCAGGGAAGGGATAAGTACAGGGAAGGGAGAGATAAGAAGGAGAGTGAGGAAAGAGTAGAGGTTAGTGGGGGAGAGGAGAAAGGGTTCAGGTTGGGTGACTGCAGTGACAAATCCAGGTGCTATTGAGGTAGTTTTTTTTGAGATTTCTTGAAATCAGGGACTTGGGTTTTAATTCTGAGGGGCAAGTGGAGCTTGTTCCAAGAGAGAGCTGGAAAGCAGCCATAGAGATTTTTTCTGAATTTTTTTTAGGTTTGTGAATTTGCAAGACGCATTGGTCGGAGCTTCTGAGAGATCTAGGGGGGGTTATATGGGGAGACGAGAGAGGATAAGTTGGGGTAGGAGGAGAGCTTGTATAAGATAGAGTGGATGATGAGAAGCTGAGTAAGTAAGAGTTGGTTAGGAAATTCTAGTGAGTTGAGTGTTTAGAGAACATTACAGTGGTGAGATTTTAGAGGCTGATATGCTGCAAATCCAACTACTTTGTTGTAGGTAGAGTCAAGTTTAGAGGGTAATGAGGACTAAAAGTTAATATTTGTGAGCTGTAATAGGTTTGGAAAAAGGTAGGCTTGGGCAAGTTTGATTTGGGAGATAGGTGTGAGGAATTTTTTATTCCTATATAGTATATAGTAGGTGTAGCTTTTGGTGTTTTTTTTTTTATATAGTGATGTGCATGGAGGTTGAATTTAAGTTGGTCATTTATGATTGCTCCAAAAAGCCTAGTATGAGTATCTGCTGTGATAGTTATGTTGTTAAGGGAAGTAATGGTGAAAGAGGATTCAAGATGGGAGAGGGATTTGAGGAGTAAAAGAAGTAGCTTATTCTTTTTGGGGTTAAGTATGAGTTGGTTGTTAGTAAGCCATGTTTCAGTGAGGTTGAATGGCGTTTGTTTTAGGTTGAGCAGGACTGAGGGGTTATCAGCAATGTAGATGATTCTGGAGTCAAATGCATATTGTATAAGAGATGACTGAGGACAGGAGGTGTAAAGTAGGTTTGTAAAGATGTTAAAAAGAAGGGGACCTAGAACTGAGCCTTGTGGGGCACTGAATTTAATGGGGAAAAAAAGAGATAGTGCAGAGTCATTTGACAGATTGCTGCCTATCCGTGAGGTAGCTGATAAACCATGAGACAGTGGCTGGGGAGAAGTTAAATTGAGAATGTCTGGTGAGGAGAATGGAGTGAGAGACAGTGTCAAAGGCCTTGGAGACATCTAAGAAGAGGCAGGACACTAGTTTATCATTGTCTCTGACAAAGGAGATGGAGTTAGTAAAGGAAATTAGTGCAGTTGTGGTACTATGGTGGGGGCTATGCTGGCTAGAGGCGATCAGGTTTTCTTGAGTGAGATATAACATGATTTGCTTATGGACACAGTGCTTTAGAACTTTAGATAGTGGAGAAAGTAATAGGTTGGTAATTTGAGAACTCAATAGAATTTCCTCCTTTGTGGACAGGTATAGTATAGAATTTACTATCTACATTTTGTTTCTGTTTGCTGAATGTCACTTTGCTGACACTTACTTTAGCAATACTGCCAGGAATAATAAATTGTATCTCTATTGTTAAATATAGCATTTTGTTGGTCAGGGTTGTTGTGGTTATGAGCTAAATTTGAACTTCTCATGGTCCATAGAGTCAGAATAATAAACTTCAGGTGCAGGTGGGTTTTCTTTGTTTGCTAACAGCAATCAATCAGTGTTATGGGGTTCTGTAAATCAGTGTTAACAAACATTTATATGCCCTACTACTATTTTCATCAGTAAAAAGTCTCTGTCACTTTAAGATGGTGGAAAAAAGGTTGGTAGGAATCACCCTTGGTTGACTTTTATTTTTAATATATTTTAGAGGAATTTATACTTGCTGATCCCACACAGTATTGCTGATCCCCATGTTTTCTCACTCTTTAGAGGCAGACTAGCTTCACAGCAACTCTTAGGTCCATAGGTTCATAGGTTCATACTAGGCTATCTGCCCTAGGGCATTTATAAGCCTAGCCAGAATGTGTTTGGCTTTCACCACCCATTTTAAATTTATTTTGCTATGCCCTTTTTTGAGGTTAGTATACTGTGCCTCTGTCTAACAGTGACACAGAAGTGATACCCGGGGTAAACCTACGATCTCCCATCCACTCATCAAGATTCCTCTTGAAGAGAGTCAATGAGGGACTCTGCCTAACCTGGACTGGGATTTTATTCCAGAGTGAAGGGAGCCTCTGGGTTATGAATCTGTCCCTCCAGCATGTCCTATTTATTTCAGTGCTGAGGTTCAAGTCTCGAGCGTAGCACGATGGGATTTGGATTTTCTGAGGTGCAGCATGTCCATTAATTCCGGGTTGGACATGGCTTTATACGTCAGGCACAGATCGCCTCTGAACAGGCAGTATGCCACTGAGTAGAGCTGGGTTTCTTTAACCGGGCAGCATATGGCATCTGTTTGAGCCCTTTGATCCTCTTGGTGAGGTACTTTTGGGGTCTTTCCAGTTGCTGCAGGTGTCTGGTAAGGTACATCCCAAAAGGGGCATTGTACTCAATTATGGGCCTAATGAGGGATGAGTAAAGAGGCACGATGACCTCCCCTGATCTAGATGTGAATCCCTTAATAATTAGGTGGGCTATATAAAATGTTTTTCTAACCACTTTGGCCACGTGG
Organism: Protopterus annectens; assembly: GCF_019279795.1. Lineage (NCBI taxonomy): Eukaryota > Metazoa > Chordata > Ceratodontiformes > Protopteridae > Protopterus > Protopterus annectens. The sequence goes on from NC_056735.1 coordinate 122,863,188, forward strand.
TTGTCAAATGAGAGATTGCTATCAACTTGGGTCCCCAGGTCCCTAATTACTTCTTCTGTACTTAATGAATTACCACCTATGTGGTAATTTGTGGGCACTTTGTTTTTGCCAAAGGGGATGACTATACACTTTTTGGCATTTAGCTTGAGGCCATGGCTCTGGCACCAGTTGTCTGTTTCTATGAGGCCCTTTTGGAGGATGCTTGTGTCAGCTGGAGAGTCGATTATGGCGCCCAGTTTGCAGTCATCTGCGAACTTGGTCAGCCGCAGTCCTTCCGTGTTGGCCTGTACCTCCAAGAAATATATACCGAACAAGAGAGGTCCCAGGATTGAGCCTTGTGGGACACCATTTGTAACTGGTTTGGAGTCTGACATGGCTCCAGCAATTCTAACCATGTGGGTTCTGTCCTTGAGCCAGTTTGCAATCCATCTAGTGACATAGGGGTTTATATTTAAGCTGATGAGCTTATCTATAATGCCCGAGTGGGGTATTGTATCGAAGGCTTTTGCGAGGTCCAGGTAGGCTGTGTGGACCACCTTCCCCTCGTCAATGGCCTTGGTGACTGTTTCAAAGAAATCAACCAGGTTTAAGAGGCAGGATCTGCCCTTAACAAAGCCGAACTGGGTAGGATCCAGTGTCTGTAGGTCCCCAATATCTTTATTTATGAGGTCCATGATGATCCTATAATTCCAGGCAGATGAGCATAGCTCGGTTTGTTCTTATGTTATATTACCTGGCATTTCAACTCTGTCCTTTAATAATGTCACACTCCAGCTTGAAATATACCAGCTTTAAACCCCAGCACAAGCGCCTGCTTAACCAGCAGCTCACTTCAACTCCTTTAAAGCTGCAATTTCCCAAATCTATTTCCCCCAATATTTATCTATCATTTTTTCATTCATAAGTTGAATCTTTATTTTTGTCCCTGCTAGCAGTTTTCAGGCAGATTTGATCAGGCATTTGCAAAAGTATATGAGCAGAGACGGTTTTAGTTTTTTTTTTGTTTTTGTTTTTGGGTTGGAACTATACAGCTGACAAGTGTTTAATCTAACTTATTTTATACAAAAAAAAATACTCTTCTTTCTAGAGACCAAATGAAGTGAAACTAGTGACAAATATTAATTTTCTTATTCCACTACACTTCTTCCCACACACACCCTTCCACTTCTCCAATCCCTTTAAGCGCCTGCAACTTCTATTCATGTGCTTTAATAAAGTTTATAACCCCCTGTCTCCTCCACTTTTATTGTTCCAATCATTCCCAGCCAAACTTGAATTTCTAATGAAAAATATGGTTTATAAGATTTAATAATGTATTTAAAACTAGAAGGGGCATGACATGAATGACTGATTTGTTATTAATTAAGTTAACTTAATTTAATCTTAGATGTACACCTGGATGCCACTAAGTTGGAGCGTTTGCAGATTTACTTACATAAATATTAATCAATTAGCACTCCCACATGGGTGTCGCACAGATGTTTTACATTCCTCTAATGCTTTGTTTTTAACAATCAGCACCAGATTTGTAATTTGAACAAACCGAGCTATGCTCATCTGCCTGGAATTATTTTTCATCTTCACTTTACAAGTAAAGAATTTTAACTACGACAGGCTCCCAGTCTTCCTTCTTCTTTGCCTGAACAAAACAGTGCATTTGTTTGCTACAGATTCAAATACCAAATGCTTTGAAGAGGGACCCACAATGGCTTTTAAGAACACCCTCACCTACTAAATGCCAAGGGGCACAGGGAAGGTACGTCACATGTAATTGTTTGCATGCTAAGTATTTCTATTGGTATTTGCAGCAAGAATGACAGCATATTCTAGCTGCAGGATGGGCAAGGAATTGTGCGGTTCAGAAGCAAAATCTTTGCAGGTCTTAGTGGCAGAAAATCTGCAAAGAAATCATATGATTATAATGCAGTTCCTCAGCAGTGAATAAATGCCCAGAATTTTATGAAATATTTAATCTGTTTTGGACTTTGAACTGTCTATAAATTAGTATGACAGAGTATATAGATGTGAAATGTTTTGAAAAACTTGATTATTAAGATAACATTTATTTCTGATGAGCAGGACATCATTAAGTCTTGTAGGATTTCATTTATACAAGATAATAAATCTTAATTCATCTAACTTGGTTAATTAGCAGTTATTCTTAGCATTGTTCTACCATGTGGATACACACCGAGAACTTATGATTACAACATTCTGTTAAAATAACAGGATGTGTTTTCCCTGCTCTGGTGTTTTTAAATATGTGTGCTTGTGTATCTGTAAAATTCTGACAGGTTTCAGTCAATTCTTTTTAAGAACCTTAAAAATCCTTTTGTACGTTGGTTATTGAAATCGATGAACATAGCTTGTATCTTCAATGCCAGATAGGCAGTAAATGTTACTCTAGCATATTTAACAGAATGACTGGGTTTGCATCAACACAGAGCTTCTGAAGAATGAAAATAAAATTCTAATGACTGGCATTGTTGCCTTATTGTGATCTACAGTAATTTGCCAGAAAAGTCAGAAATTTAATGAGTGACGTGGCAAAACATAAGCCAAAATCTGAGATGCTCTACAAAAGCAGGGGCTGCTGACAAGTGTGTATTCTACACCCTACCCCCCCCAAAAGGCAGATGCCTCCTTTTATCTCAGGTATACACACAGAACTGAAGGTGGAGTATATATACACACACTCACATAGAAGCACAAACATACTCGACCCTCACCATTCATAGAGGTGACCAGGTGTCACCTTATCATTCCTAACTCTACCCAGCTGACTCTTCCTGACCCCAAGTCATGGATCAAATCCAGGTAAACAATCTCACTGTCAGGACTTCATCAATGTGTGCCAGGGAGATGGCAGCCCCAGCAATAGTTTAAATATAAATAAAGGGGCTGTGCATGGATGGATATGTTCACAATTCTAAGCTATAATAATGGGATTGAAGGGCACTTTTTATTATAGTTTTCAAGCTCTGCAGAATGATTCCCAGATTTTGTATTTATTTATTTATTCATTAGTATTTATTTTCTGGGAAATTCTGACTTGGTATAGGCAATGATACCCCTTCTTGGCAGATGCCCACGGAGAAAAGCTCCAGCAACAACATAAAAATAAGCAATTGCATAATAATCACTAGAATATACAAAGAAGCAATTATATAATGTACTGCAATCATACATATAGGTTGCAACAGAGTATGATGAAGAGGATATTCAACAGTAAGCTAACCTTATCAGAATATTTATAATAAAAAGTGATAAGAAGTGATGCGATGTTTGAGATAGGACTATTACATTAATCAGAGGTGTGTTATGAGAAAGATTAACAGTACTATCTTGCTAAATGTAATATTCCATGTAATAATGGTGCAGTGGTAGTGTTGTCCCTCACAGCAAGAAGTTCTCTGGTTCATTTCTCAGCTGGCATGCCTTCTGTGCAGAGCTTGCATGTCCTCCCTGAGTTCATATGGGTTTCTTCTGAGTGTTCTGGTATCCTCCCATGTTTCAAAGACATGTGTCTGGAGTGTTTCTCCCTGGGCCTCTGTTGAAAACTGGCTTTGTTCCAAGTCGGACTTTCCTGGTAAACAAATGTTAAATAAATAAATAAATATCTTTATACAGAGGTATTCAGGCCATATAGTATAAAAAGTAAGTTGTAGTGGCAATTGTTTATATTAGGACACACCAGTATGTGGAACAGCAAGCACTGCTCCTGGTGTGATGTGGGCAGACCTTATCATTTCAGACCTCTTATTTTTCAATTAATAAATGTTTGTGTGAATCAAGTAAAGATGAAGTTAAAAAAGACTAACATTTATCAGGAGCTAATGCCCCACCTGACCCCAAAAGGACTACAGGGCAATTAAAACTATACAAAGCAGGGGGTGCAGGGGGGTGGCAGTCCCTGTGCTGGATGTGCATGGCTGACCTTTGCTGATATTATGTCAATAATCCCCATTAGAGTTTCCATTTTTTACAGTTTAATCCTCTTAAATGTTTTCAAGAAGCAAAGAATTAGAATAATAATAAACAAAGTGTCAGACACTTAAGTGACAGCCCCATCCTTGTGCTCAGTTACATGAATGGTTATTTGACCATTTCAGGATTATAATCATGATTTTGTATTGTTTGGAGCATATAATAAAAGACAAAATTATATACTTTCTTGTCATAGACAAGTGTTTCTGGGAGCCCTTTGCGGATGCCTCAAAAAAAAAAAAATCTGACGTGTAAGGTTCAAGATTTTCCTTTTTTTATTAGTTAAAAAAGTTGTCTCCAAAACAGCCCCCTCTCTGATGTAATATGTCAAACAGTGTTGAAAAAATGTTACTTTAAGATAAACTGTCAAGCTTTGAAAAGCTCACTACAAGTGTAACTACTTCAACGATCAAGGTTAGAAGAGCAAAAATCATTTCTTGCTATAGCTTAGCTTCACATAAACAAGAATGGAAATTTAGTTGCTTAGCAACATTAAAATGAGCTTATAAGATGACAGTACTAGGAATACTACTCACAGCTGAAGGTGCTCTCACCAAACAAAGGAAGAAAAGGCTGTAAAAATGTGAAAGCAACCACCACGAATCTGTCAGCAAGGCACAAATTACAGCAACTCCCAAGTAAAGACCATTGGCAATCGTTCAAAAACAGCAAGAACTTTTATTCAATAACATGAAATGAGCGCTTTCGCATAGCCAAGCTATGCTTCTTCAGATATCAATTTAAAAATTTATCTCTATTATAGAGGAGTTATTCACTGGTATCATTTTTCTGTAATTTTTTGACTTAATATATTTTTACTTTTTATATATATGATGATTCCTCTACATAAGTCCAATTTAGAGCAGCATTAAGAAATGAGGCTTTATGCATGCATTTTGATGCCTCTTAGTAGGTACATCGCAGTATGGTTTTTAGCCTATGCTTGCTTGATACATTTTTTAATACGCAAATATAGGTTATTTATTATATTCATGTAAGCTAGTGCTTTATTTGATATTCAGAGAGGTTTTACAGTTTAGCTGTAATATGAAGAGTTTGGATATTATTCTACACACAGGCTATTATGCTTGTTTATATATATTGTTTATATTTATGTATACCTTTTATATACTCTATGTATTTTTTTCTCATTTTTTCATACATTTTTCATTAGCGATGTATTTAGCTTAAGTGTTTTTAATGTTTTTAATGTTTATAGAAGGGAGGCATTTAGTTACGGTACATGAATCAATGCCTTTTTTATTGATATGATTAAGTTTCAAGCAACTTCGATAGTGGATATCAAAACATAGCTTAATGTTTGCAAAGATATGTATGCTTTAGGCATTAGGACCCAGAAGAAGCCTTGTCTTCTTCAAGTCATTCCTTAGAAGCATGTGATTCTCCGTAAAGCTACGAACGCTTTTGGATGTGCTTTATACATAAAGTAGAAATGGTTTGCAAACACACACATGGTTTTGGATCGTGAAATGTTCTACTGATGTAAAGTAAGTTCCGTTATTATGCCGTATGCTTGGCCATAGATTTTCAGCATTTTTCACGTTCATTAATGATATATTCATGTTAGTGAGTAGTGAGTTGTTTCATCTAGTTTTATTGTGCTGAATACTGCAATGGCTGATATGCTTGACCAAAATGAAGGTTAGTTTAATACTGACCTAAAATATAAATCTGATGTTCTAGAATCTCTTTGAGTTGTTTTTAGACCATTATTGCTGTTTGACTTGAATGTTGACTACGATTTATTATTGCATTATTATGTGCACAATTCATATGAACAGTTTTAGGTAATGCTTTTTAAACTGTTTTTTAAACTGTTCTTTAGATTGTTTTTTGTTTTTTGTCTCTATGACTACTAATTTGTAATTGATTAATAGCATTTGTATGCCTAATGAGCCCGCCAAAAAGTTGTATATAAGCACCACAGATTTCATTTTAAATTGATATCTGAAGAAGCATAGCTTGGCTATGCGAAAGCGCTCATTTCATGTTATTGAATAAAAGTTCTTGCTGTTTTTGAACGATTGCCAATGGTCTTTACTTGGGAGTTGCTGTAATTTGTGCCTTGCTGACAGATTCGTGGTGGTTGCTTTCACATTTTTACAGCCTTTTCTTCCTTTGTTTGGTGAGAGCACCTTCAGCTGTGAGTAGTATTCCTAGTACTGTTATCTTCTTTTGCTGTTTGTCTACTACTCTATGCCCACGATGGATAATCAAAATGTTGGGAATGCTCCTACTCCAGGGTCGAGGGAGACGTCTCGTTTGTGGACAGGTCTGTTTGCACAAGATCTTAACCCTTTATTGTCACTGGATTTGAATGAGGCACCAACTTTAAGAAATGCTACTGACACTGGCGAAAATTTACAAGAGTTTCATGACCAATTGAGAATGCTAGAGAACAACCTTTATCAACTGCAAAGATATTTGTGGCAAAGACTACACCTAGAAGCGTGTTTGCATTATAAGGTAGTCCCCAGAGGCATGCGGGTGTTCTGCATGCCTACCTATGGGGACTCCCATCCGTCTCTGTTAAAGCAATGGCAGGACTTGAATATTAATCTAGGGTTTGATTATGTGAGACTTCTATTGTCCTATTTTTCACCACTAGAAACTGAACTTCGGAACAAAACAGATGTTCTCTATCAGTATATTCTTGATAATTTCTCTTCTGATTATTGTAGTGAGAAATTATGTGCAGTTTTAACACATGTTAAAACTTTTGGTGAAAGGTTGAGTAAAACCAAGCAACATAAATTAAAGAGAGACCACACAGACTTTCAAAATGGCCAAGTGTTTGTGTGGCCTAGACATCAGGGTGATCAAGTTAATGCCATTCGTAATACAACCCATCAGACACATGTCTCTGCTGGTTTAGAAGCTGCCAATGATCCATCACCACCATCCTTAGATCTCCACTCCACGGTGCAGACAGTGACTGTCTCTAACCGGATTCGGGATTTGGACCCAATTGAGATCCAGAGTATGGACACACCACCACCAAATCAGGAAGCCCTGCTGAACCATCATTGTACAGGAGCGATATCCAAAAATAAGAATGTGAAAGATATGAAGAATCCCCCTTTTTTACCCTATCAACGGAAGTTTACCCCACAAGGGAGGGGGCGGTCCAGCAGCAGGGGAGCGAGAAAACGCAAATATTCTGTCGAACGGAATATGTCCAACAGAAGGACAAGGTACTGACTCTGGTGTTTAATTTTTCTAATGTTGCTATTGATCCAGCTGTATTCAGCCTTCTAAACAGAGGTCTTTCCTTTATTCCTGCTGCCAGAGCTTCACTAGAAGACACACTATTGGACTTGAGACTCTTTTGTAGACGTGTTAGTCTTAAACTCTTTTTTGCCAATAATGACTGTAGTACTAATTCAAATGAACTACCACATATGCTTAAGAAAAAGAGTACTTTTTCACCCCCACTACAACCAATGGTACAATGTTTTTTGGATTTGTGTGAAAATGATTTATATACGCTGTTCTCCTCAAAACATAACAGGAAAGGGAGGTTTTATAACCTTAATAGAGAAGAAAATTGTGCCTTAACTTGGCTTAAAGGCAATGATAAATTGGTTGTGAAACCTGCAGATAAAGGGGGGGGGGTAGTATTAATGGATTCAGAGGATTATAAGAGGTGCATGTTTGAATTGTTATCTGATCATAACACGTATACTCGTATTTCTATACACCATGTGTCCACTATTGTAAACAATGTTAAGGATAACGTTTATGATCTACTGCTATGCAGGCAGATCAGTTTAGAGCTATATGAGTATCTGTTGCAAATTGACCCCATTATACCCATTCTTAAAGGCCTCCCGAAGGTCCATAAGGAGATATGGCCCATTCCCATGAGACCTATTGTAGCAGGAGGGAGTTGGGTTACGGCCCATATTTCTACCTTTCTAGAGAGTATTTTACGTCCAGTGGTAGATAGCTGTAGCAACATACTTAGGGATACCTACCAATTACTTGAGACCCTGAAAAGTGTACATTTAGAGAAACCTAGGGGAAGTTACCTACTCGTAACCATGGATGTTGAGAAACTTTTTACATCTATCCCCAATGAGGTAGGCATTCAATACATTAGAGAACTATTACATAGGGAAACTCAATTTTCCACTGATAGAATCACTTTGGTTACGCAATTGTTGGATATAGTTCTCAGTAATAACGTCTTCATGTTTGGAAATGAGTTCTTCTTACAGGCATGGGGGGTAGCTATGGGGACCCCCTGTGCCAATACATATGCTAACCTCGTAGTTTATTGGTGGGAGAAACAGTTTCTATTTGGTCATACATCCTTTAACCAGGTTAAATATTATAAAAGATTTGTGGATGACATACTCCTAATTTGGGAAGGACCTAGGACAGATTTCTTAGTATTACTGGAACATCTACATACTACCACTAATTTTTTGAAGTTCACGGTAGAAAGCTCCCATTATCAGGTAAATTTTCTAGATGTTACAATACGGTTGACGGATGAAGGGCTCATTACTACTACATTGTTTAGAAAAACTGCCTGGAGAAATGCATTGCTTGCTGCTGACAGCATGCATCCAGCATATACATTTCGTGGGATAGTAACCAGTCAGTTTACTAGGGTACTTAGACTCTGTCAGAATATGAAAGATTTACAGGAGGAATCCACTAAGTTAGAACATCTGTTTAATGAAAGGGGTTACGATATGCAGATGGTCAGAGATATTAGAAGGAAAATTATTGGTGACATAGATTCTGTCACTGTTTATGAATCACATACAACCCATGGGTTTAGAAATAAAGTCCCTGTGGATTTGACTCGTGATGGCAATATCTTACAATATGTTATTAAATATACCAATGAAGTAGAAAGTATTAGATGTATCATCAGAAGGAACTGGAATGTTCTCACTGTGAATAAGCAGACCAAGGATATAGTGGGTTCCACACCCAGATTCTGCTATAAAAACAGCGATAACTTAAAGAAACAACTCTGTAATGATCAACATATTACTAATGTAAGCAAACCCACTTGTCTACTTTTGGGTGATATAACAACTAAAGGGACATACCCTTGTTTACATTGTCCCAGATGTAATAGCCTTAGTAAAATGCAGGAATTCAAGCACCCATGTATGGATATAATTTTTAAACCCAAATTTTATGCTGATTGCAATACTAAAAATGTTATCTATTTGGCTACTTGCCTCTTCTGTTCAGCCTTTTACGTAGGCCTAACTAAGAGGAGATTGCGTGATCGCATTTATGACCATCTCTATGAAATTAGAAGACAAGATGAGACGAATGCCTTGGCTAAACACATACAAGAATATCCCTCCCACTGCTTTGCCTTTAGAGTCTTACAGATTGTTAGACCCACAGCCAGGAGAGGTAGTAATGAACACATGCTAGCCAAGGCTGAGTTACATTGGATACTCAAGTTAGCAGCACACCTTTTCCCGGGCCTGAATAGCTACATACCTTTAAAACCTATACTACTTGAACGTAGATAGGACTGAATAAGTCTAGTTCAGTTCGTTCCCCTACATGTAGGGTCCTTCTACTATTATACTGTTTAAACATGACGGTTTTAACATCTATATCTTTGTATGACTTTGTCTATTTTTTAGCCATGGTTTGAGGGTGCTCTATTTCTTTAATATCTTTTTCTTTTAGATTTATACATTATGCACAGTACATACATATTTATTAACACTTGTTTGTCTCATGGCCCAAATATTATCTCTATTATAGAGGAGTTATTCACTGGACTTTGAACTGTCTATAAATTAGTATGACAGAGTATATAGATGTGAAATGTTTTGAAAAACTTGATTATTAAGATAACATTTATTTCTGATGAGCAGGACATCATTAAGTCTTGTAGGATTTCATTTATACAAGATAATAAATCTTAATTCATCTAACTTGGTTAATTAGCAGTTATTCTTAGCATTGTTCTACCATGTGGATACACACCGAGAACTTATGATTACAACATTCTGTTAAAATAACAGGATGTGTTTTCCCTGCTCTGGTGTTTTTAAATATGTGTGCTTGTGTATCTGTAAAATTCTGACCGGTTTCAGTCAATTCTTTTTAAGAACCTTAAAAATCCTTTTGTACGTTGGTTATTGAAATTAATGAACATAGCTTGTATCTTCAATGCCAGATAGGCAGTAAATGTTACTCTAGCATATTTAACAGAATGACTGAGTTTGCATCAACACAGAGCTTCTGAAGAAAGAAAATAAAATTCTAATGACTGGCATTGTTGCCTTATTGTGATCTACAGTAATTTGCCAGAAAAGTCAGAAATTTAATGAGTGACGTGGCAAAACATAAGCCAAAATCTGAGATGCTCTACAAAAGCAGGGGCTGCTGACAAGTGTGTATTCTACACCCTACCCCCCCCAAAAGGCAGATGCCTCCTTTTATCTCAGGTATACACACAGAACTGAAGGTGGAGTATATATACACACACTCACATAGAAGCACAAACATACTCGACCCTCACCATTCATAGAGGTGACCAGGTGTCACCTTATCATTCCTAACTCTACCCAGCTGACTCTTCCTGACCCCAAGTCATGGATCAAATCCAGGTAAACAATCTCACTGTCAGGACTTCATCAATGTGTGCCAGGAGATGGCAGCCCCAGCAATAGTTTAAATATAAATAAAGGGGCTGTGCATGGATGGATATGTTCACAATTCTAAGCTATAATAATGGGATTGAAGGGCACTTTTATTATAGTTTTCAAGCTCTGCAGAATGATTCCCAGATTTTGTATTTATTTATTTATTCATTAGTATTTATTTTCTGGGAAATTCTGACTTGGTATAGGCAATGATACCCCTTCTTGGCAGATGCCCACGGAGAAAAGCTCCAGCAACAACATAAAAATAAGCAATTGCATAATAATCACTAGAATATACAAAGAAGCAATTATATAATGTACTGCAATCATACATATAGGTTGCAACAGAGTATGATGAAGAGGATATTCAACAGTAAGCTAACCTTATCAGAATATTTATAATAAAAAGTGATAAGAAGTGATGCGGTGTTTGAGATAGGACTATTACATTAATCAGAGGTGTGTTATGAGAAAGATTAACAGTACTATCTTGCTAAATGTAATATTCCATGTAATAATGGTGCAGTGGTAGTGTTGTCCCTCACAGCAAGAAGTTCTCTGGTTCATTTCTCAGCTGGCATGCCTTCTGTGCAGAGCTTGCATGTCCTCCCTGAGTTCATATGGGTTTCTTCTGAGTGTTCTGGTATCCTCCCATGTTTCAAAGACATGTGTCTGGAGTGTTTCTCCCTGGGCCTCTGTTGAAAACTGGCTTTGTTCCAAGTCGGACTTTCCTGGTAAACAAATGTTAAATAAATAAATAAATATCTTTATACAGAGGTATTCAGGCCATATAGTATAAAAAGTAAGTTGGAGTGGCAATTGTTTATATTAGGACACACCAGTATGTGGAACAGCAAGCACTGCTCCTGGTGTGATGTGGGCAGACCTTATCATTTCAGACCTCTTATTTTTCAATTAATAAATGTTTGTGTGAATCAAGTAAAGATGAAGTTAAAAAAGACTAACATTTATCAGGAGCTAATGCCCCACCTGACCCCAAAAGGACTACAGGGCAATTAAAACTATACAAAGCAGGGGGTGCAGGGGGGTGGCAGTCCCTGTGCTGGATGTGCATGGCTGACCTTTGCTGATATTATGTCACTAATCCCCATTAGAGTTTCCATTTTTTACAGTTTAATCCTCTTAAATGTTTTCAAGAAGCAAAGAATTAGAATAATAATAAACAAAGTGTCAGACACTTAAGTGACAGCCCCATCCTTGTGCTCAGTTACATGAATGGTTATTTGACCATTTCAGGATTGTAATCATGATTTTGTATTGTTTGGAGCATATAATAAAAGACAAAATTATATACTTTCTTGTCATAGACAAGTGTTTCTGGGAGCCCTTTGCGGATGCCTCAAAAAAAAAAAAATCTGACGTGTAAGGTTCAAGATTTTCCTTTTTTTATTAGTTAAAAAAGTTGTCTCCAAAACAGCCCCCTCTCTGATGTAATATGTCAAACAGTGTTGAAAAAATGTTACTTTAAGATAAACTGTCAAGCTTTGAAAAGCTCACTACAAGTGTAACTACTTCAACGATCAAGGTTAGAAGAGCAAAAATCATTTCTTGCTATAGCTTAGCTTCACATAAACAAGAATGGAAATTTAGTTGCTTAGCAACATTAAAATGAGCTTATAAGATGGAAATACAATAAATATATTTTTTATGCATATATTTCAATTAATCATTCTACTCATCAAAGGTAAGTCACCTGGTTTTGCCTTCAGATGCAGACACTATGAAATGTGTTATTCACACATCATTGTTCTACCCTGTTCAAGTATTTGTAATATATATATATATATATATATATATATATATATATATATATATATATATATGTGTTTATTTATATGTGTATGTATATTACTGGGTTTGCTTTCGTATTCTACTCATTTCATGAATTCAAACACAGTATGTTTTATTCAGCTGCATATATTGGGAAGTCAGCCTACATGTGATGAAGTTTTCAGTATTACCCAAGTAATCTGTAAGATCAGGCAGTGGTTACTTTGGATTTGAAAATTCCATTGATCTAAGTCATCTCAAAGGAGCTATAGGTTAATGAGGTCATTGGTATGGGAGAGTTTAGACAGGCAATTTATCCTTCCTAGGTTTTGAAGGCAGCTATCCCTGGTATGGATCGGTGGGCTCTCATTGAATTATGGTCATGCTGTGCTTCTAGTGTGTCTCAGCTGTAAATGCCCATCAGCCTAGAAGAGATATTAGCTGTGACCTTTGGCATTTAACCATTCAAAAAATTACCTTGAGCTCATGGTTCTGCAGATAGTCATGGGCGACATCAACAAGCAGCCATAAAGCATTAGATGTACAGATTTGTCATGAGTTTTGTAGAAAATTATCTCGTTCCCATTTGTCTTGTAAAAGCAATTCAGCTGGTGCAGGTAGGTAATGTTCTAGTAGATCAACTAAGTCATTCAGTCAAACTGGATCATGTGCAACAACTCTGTTCAGAGATTTTCTACCTCACCATTTTTAGTCCATTGGCAGAAGTAATGCAATGTCATTAGAAGGGAATGGAAATGTTATATGATGAATGGGATTGTTACCATTCAAATGTTTTTTAGATTTTTTTAAAATCAAGAGAGTAAACACTAGAATTAATTGTTACAGCTCAATATTGGCCAAAGCAGCTGTGGATTTCTCTTCGTCTAGATGTAATATCAAGGTTCTTATGGCTGTCGCTCAGGGAAGATGTTTAGTAGAAGGGTTCAGTGTCTTACCCTTTTTTCTCCTCACAGTTTTCATCTTACAGCTCAGACATTGATATTCTGATTCCCCTCAGGGCCTTGGTTTTTTAACAGATTTCCATATTCTTCATGGAAACCTTCAACTAGGAAACTGCATTTGCTTAAATGGTAGAAATGTCCATTTAATATAGTTATAAGGCTCTGTATTCTTTTCATTTAAATGTCCTCCCAGTGCTGTGCTACTAGTCTGACTTATTTAGCCTAAGAATTTCTTGCTTAGTCCACAAATTGTTTAACCTAAAGGTGTATTCCTTAGTCAGCTAAAGTACAGTGCTTAGCTTTATCAGCATGTCTTCCACTGGAGTGAGATCTGCTGTTCTACTAACAGTTAAACTTTTTAAGGGAGTTTTAAAACTTAGGCTGCCGAAGAGTGTTGCTTTCTCGAGCACATCTGAAATAAAACAAGCAAGAGCTTTCTTTTCCTTCAATTTTCTTTTATGGAAGACAGCCATTTCAGTAAAGCTTACTTTACTAGGACAGTCTTGGAATGAGCATTCTTGATGTCCTGTTTGCCTTAGAGGATAGTTCACCAAGATCATGTGGGTCTGTCTGATAGTCATCTTTTATATCAAAACTGAGATCTGCTATCACATTAAATTGGAAGACTCAATTGCTATTCCTTTATGCTCATCTAGAAAGCTGTAAAGAATGACTTATCTGCTTAATCTAGCAGAAGCATATTGGCGTCAAGCAGGAATGGAAATCAAACCAGAAGTAGATAAAAATCAGGCAGCAACTGAATGTGCCAAAAAACAAGAGAAAGAATATAAGGTGAAGGACCAGATGAGAAGGCAAGACATGTGGAAAATTCATAAAGATAGTTGCAAGTATATAAACCTTCTGGAAGAACCTCATGTTAATTAGGAACGAATGCAGGAATGGTTGAGGAGAGGCAAATTCAAACCTAGAGATGAAAGGTTAATATTGGCAGCCCAAGATACTGGGCTAGATACACATTGGTTTACAAAGTCCACTGAGCATATGGGAGAAACAGACAAATGCAGGTTTTTAAAACAGAATTAGAAACAGTTGCACACCTCATTGCTGGCTACTTAAGTTACTAATGGCAGAAGGACTGTATACTGAAAGGCATAATAATGTGGCAATACTGTTGTACTGGGGATTGTGCAGACATTATGGTACTGAAGTGGCTGAAAAACACTGGAAACATGAGCCACAAGGCATTACAGAAAATGAAGAAGTCTACATTACATGGGATCACCCATTACTAACAGTTCAAAAGATAGATGCTAGAAAACCAAGTATAATGCTCCATGAAAAGAAGACAAAAGTAGCATTGATAATTGAAATTACCACACCTAGTGACTACAGTGTCTTGCATACAGAAAGACACAAAGTCATAAAATATCAGGATTTGCAGGCAGAAATGAGAGCAATGTGGAAGAAAGATACCCAGACAGTTCTAATAGTAGTAGTGGGAGCAACAGGTTTTATAATGAAGAGCCTACAATCGTATTTAGATATGTTACCAATACATGTAACTCCATACGAATTGCAGAAGGAGTCATTACTGGGCACATTGGGGTGCTGCGAAGAGCACTACTGGCTGACATCAAAGAGTGAAGCAATAATAATTTCATGAACTTTAATCGTACTTTGACTTAGGAATGGGGTCCATTCCCATCATGCTATTAGAAACCCAAAAGACTTAGAGAAATTAAAAAAGGCTACTGCACATTAAAGATTCCAGGTGACAACTTTGAGCATACATCATCAAAGCTGTATGTACTCTGGCCAGTTATGTGTCTCCCTTGCCCATAATCTGTTTCAAGGGAGTGGAACATTCAGTGGTGACATTATAACTGGCTTGGCTCACACCTAGAGGGAAATGAGCTTTCTTTTGCACAAATGCACTATTTTGCACAGTTATATGCATTTACTGATATTGGTATTTATATTATTGTCTGTTTGTTGTCTTAGATTACTTCTTATTAATTGTTGTGTTATATGTTGCTGGAGGATTTGCAGAATAATGAATTTGTCATAATGGTTAAGGTGTTTACCTTCCAGATGCAAGGTGCAGAGTTTGATTCTCACATTGGGTAATTGGCTAGGCTTAAAATGTCCACAAGGGTAGTTAGCCTAGTACTCATTTATGAAGCTGTTGTACTTTGTGATGCTGTCTCTCTAGTACATATGACAATAAAGTTGACTTGAATTTAATTTATATTTAATCTTCATATACTTTCTCATATCTTTCATTTATCGTGAAATACATTTCATCAGAGCAGCCATCCTGTCCGTGAGGCATTTTAGAGCTATGTCAGTGGCAGTATTTGGCAGACCATTACCTACTCATTTGTTTGCATTTTTAATTTTATTTGATATTTGTCTATCAGGAAAGTCCGACTGAGCAGATAATCATTTTCAGTGGAAGCCCAGTGAGAAAAGCTCTATAAACACAATACAAAAACACAAAGAAAGTTACATTGATATGCTACAAAGAGAGAGAAACATGAACTAAATAGAAACGAATAATCAAAGTTTAACAAAGCAGTTGCATACAGTTACATTGTAGAGAGTCAAAATTTAGCAGATCAACAATATGTGGATACATAGAAATTTTCATTGTCAGTAGAGGTTTTGATAGAGGCATTACACAGAATGCATCTGTCATGAGTACAATATGATTGATGGTTTTTGCAGTATATAGGGTATCAGGGTGGTAATAATGAG
This sequence comes from Protopterus annectens, assembly GCF_019279795.1. Taxonomy (NCBI): domain Eukaryota; kingdom Metazoa; phylum Chordata; order Ceratodontiformes; family Protopteridae; genus Protopterus; species Protopterus annectens. The sequence continues at coordinate 122,879,305 of NC_056735.1, forward strand.
CGGAGTTTAAATGGATAGTGCTATGAAGTAATATTAGTAGAAGTAGTAGGAAGTGTTAATCAGGGTTGGAACACGGGCACAGCCATATGTTAGCTAAATGGCTTTAGAGTAATTTTTAAAGTGTGTAGGGTTAATTGTAGATTTTATAGTTTGAGGGAGTGCGTTCCAGATTCTTGCTGCATAATTTGAGTACAGTGAGTCACCTGCAGATTTATTGGCTTTGTTTACTTGAAATAGTGATTTATTAACAGAATGCAAGATATGATTATTGGAGTAAGGTTGTATTTTGTTTTGAAGGACTGTTTTTTTCTGGCTGGTAAAGTAATGTATGGGCCATTGTAAGCTGGGTATAGTATAAGACATGGGAAAGTTCTAACCAGGTGAGCTGTTTCAAGGTAAAGCAGTGATGGGATCTAATTGTAGAGTCTGTGGTGAATTTTGCTATTTTAATATAACAAGCTTCAAGTTTACCTAGATCTGTTTTCTTTATGTTGATGAATATGGGTGAGGCATAGAGGAGTGTAGACAGTACGTGGGCTCTTGCAATGGTGGCTTTGATGTCGTTAGTTAGAAATTGTTTGTTTCTATATAATGTGCCCAGTTATGTACCTCCTTGATATTTTGAACTATATGCATATCAAATTTCATGTTATTGTCAATAATTATGCCAAGAAGTTTAGTTTGGGATATAGGAGAAATGATGGTGTTGTCTGTAGATGTGATATAGAAAGTAGGTGGGGGGGGTCAGTGGCCTTTGTGGGGTGAAAGAGCATAATTTTGGTTTTGTTATAATTAAGGATGATCTGTGATTTAGGATTTAGAAAGCCAGGATTCCACTGCAGAGAAAGATAGTTGTGTTATAGTTTGAAGTTGTTGAAGAGAAGGCGCGTGGAATCATCAGCATACTGGACTAGGGATGCAAGGTGGGTGGCAGTGGGAAGACTGTTCATAAAAAAGAGGAGAGGACTCAAGACAGAGCCTTGTGGAATGTGCAAAGTGACTGGAGGTAGAGGACAGATGTCTCGCTGCCATTTTATAGCTTGCTGGTGGTCAACTAGATAATTTTGGAACCAAGCAAGTGCAGAGTGACTAAGTTTTAGATCAGAGAGAACTAACATTAGTTTGTAGTCTGCAACAGCATCAAACGCCTTAAACAGATCTAGAAAGATAAATGAGACTTTACCTTCATTTCTATATTGATTGACGGTGTTGGTAAAGTTGGAGGGCAGTGGTAGTACTGTGGTTGGGTCGAAATCCATGCTGTGATTTGGCTATTAGGCTGTTAGTTAGGAGATAGTCCAGAAGTTGTGAGTGCATGTTTTTTTCTAGTATTTTGGATAGTGGGGCTAGAATAGCTATAGGCCCCACTTTAATAATCTGAGTTGGCAGTCAAAAGCCAAAGGTTGTTCTGATATTGTAGATATTGCAGGATGCTAAGCTCAGTCCTTGACCTAACCTCTGGATGTGCATGTTCCTGTTCCGGCTGTATGTTACAATTTCCTCAAGAGATGATAATATGGACATAAGTGTGATATAATCACTTCAACAGTAGATTAGCAGGCAATATGGTGCAGTAAGCATACCGGAGGATAACATGGTAGCTTCATGGTCAGCTCTCCACCTCACAGCATGAGGTTCAGGATTCAGCTATAATTTCTGGTTATTAACTTGTGATGAGATTTCCATGTCCTCACCATGTGTGCTTAGGTTTTCTCAGGTGCTCCAGTTTCCGTGCACCTCCCAAAAGATGCTATTGGATGGGCTACAATAAATGTTGTAGTTATTCTTGCATTTGCATCCTGAGTCATATCTATGAAGGTTATTGATTAATATATATAAATAGTTATTTTTGCATTTGCATACCGAGATTACAGATTAATAAATACATACATGCATTCATGTATACATACATACTGCTATATATCAATGGCTAAGAAAAGGAACTGTCTGTGAAAAAGTACTCTCATCTGGCTGGTATCATAGTATAATTATGTCAGGGACAACATGTAAACTCCAAGTGTACCTGTCTGGCATATGAAATAGAACTGAACACATCATGTAGTTCTGAGATATATGTTTCTTTCACGTGACACATGACTATAGGGTCGGTACTGAGACTAATGCAATATGTTTTCTTCACGTGACACATGACTATAGGGTTGGTACGGAGACTAATGCAATATGTTTTCTTCACGTGACACATGATTGTAGGGTTGGTATGGAGACTAATGCAATATGTTTTCTTCACGTGACACATGACTATAGGGTCGGTACAGAGACTAATGTAATCGACTTGCTGCGGTAGATCATGAGGTGAGCCTACAGTTACTGCTTTTGTCATGCCTATAAACCAATTTAGTCTGATTTCTGAAGATGTCTCAGAAACACCAAGTTCTTTCACTTTGCCTGGATATGCCAACACTCCTCCCAGAATATGAGGCTAACCAGTTTGGCTAAGAAGAACAGATTTGCTCACTGCTTTGAGAGTTCTGAGCCTGCAAGCTACTTGTGAGTTAGAGCCATGCCTATAGTTTATGATATACCACAGACACAGCAAGCATTTACTCCTTCAGTCACAGGAATGATCACAGCCCAAGTGTAAATCCAATACATACATATATAGAGAGTTTCATGTTGCCAATAAACAATATAGTTTAGGGATGGTGAGGATACTGCAGTACCTGAAAAAAATACAAACATACAAAATCCACAAGTGCATTAACCATCAGATAGAAATTAATTTGGCACCTTGCAATTTTGTACCACGGGCTGCCTTCTATTATGGTAAGTGTTCACACAACTGTACATACTTAAATTATATGAATTCTATTTTCATTTCTGTGATTTCATGTCAATGGCAGAATAATTTTCCACATTTCTTTATTCAAATATTCTCATGCTATCAAATAAAACATGAGAGACTGAGCAAAAATCATTTCACTCATGTCAATTGCATTTTTTCTACCCATTATGTCTACCCATATCACTAAAATTGCAAACTGTTATTTTATTTTTAAAATTCATTCTGTGCAATTTTCCGTCATTGTTCAGAACCCAGCTACCTTTGTCTGGGCCTTTTGTACTGAAACATTCTCTGCCATGAATAGTCATGTGTTCTGGTTACTCCTGCCTAGACAAGTCTGAGTATGTGCCTGCTGTGTGTTGGGGCAAACATTTTTTACTTGCATTTATTTTTATTTTAAAACTCATTCTAAGCATTCGACAGTGCTAGATCCATGCTCAGCAGATTTTGCGTGGCTCCTTATTTTCTTAAATTCACTGCTTTGCGTGGCTGCCTTGTATGCATTCAATGTAAAAACAACAAGGATGCATAACTGAAGTCACCGGCAAGGATGGGTGAAGACTGGGGCAATGGACTTGTAAGACTCTAGTGCCTAGAACAGGAAGCTGTGTGCTATATTTTGTTTAGTTATATCGTTCTGTTCAAGGCTTCTTCTGTATATGCACTTGTGAGAGAAAGAACACTGTACTTTTTATATAAGTGCACTACTATTTTAATAACTAGTGTTGCATCACAATATGATTTCAGTACACTTGCCTATTTATTAAACAGGAGTTTTTCACTGTCAGTAATTTCATTGTTGGGTAGACTGAGTCATTAGGTGTACATATATATATATATATATATGTGTGTGTGTGTGTGTGTGTGTGTGTGTGTGTGTGTGTGTGTGTGTGTAATCTTTAGGGCTTTTTTCCTGCCAAATTCCTAGTTGCTGCACAAATCTATACAAGCATCAGTGTCATAGCTGTAATTTAATTTTTTTCCCCTTCACATTGTGATTTGAATATATTTCATGGGAATTAAATTCTTGCATTAAATATTAATGATGTGTAGGTTTGCTTCCATTTGTCTCAGCTTGCTTACAGTGGGAGGTGCCTTATCTGAATGTTAAAAGTATAAAATGTTTAGCAGTAAGAGAAATAGATTTGTAAATGAAGTTCAGTGATGCAGTTTACTGCAGTGAGAAAGAAGATTTGTAAAATGGATAATATCAAGCAACCATTTATTTGACCAGGAATGTTTGACTAGGCAGTACCAATTTTCAGAGAAGGCTTGAGGAGGAAAGTTACAGAAAATCACATGAATGCATAATTAGCACAATTAAACTGACAGAGTTTGAAAATAGGTTTAGTGCTAACATTTTATACAGTAAACTCTCAGTTAACCAGAACTCAACCAACTGGCACTCTCAACCAACCAGCAAAAAAAAAAAAAAAAAAATGGAAGAAATACAGTACAATTTTCATGTGTTGCATTTTCTGCCACACCCCCCACAGAAACATGCCTTACGTTTTTAGAGTTTGGGTTTTAAAAATGAAAATAAAAATAAATTCCCTCTCTCCCCAACCTCTGAACAAGTCAAACCTAACAAATATAGGGTACAGTATTAGTCAGGCCTATTTTAATAGTAACTCTCAACCAGAAACTACAGTTATCCGGCATCTACCAATCCCCATGGGTGCAGATTAATTGAGAGTTTACTGTACATGTATATCCTATAACAATTATACTGTTCTATAACTAATATATACACAGTTGAAAATTGTTGAGAAATTATAATAGCTTTTGTTAATTGTAAGGATAGGAGGCAGATCTGTTAGGAGAAGACAGAGAGCAGAAGAAAGAAAGTGAGTGGAATTTTAATAATGGGTGGGAAAAGAGTTATGACTAAGAGATAGATGTTAAAAGGTATGTGGTTGCAAGCAGTGATTCATATGTGGAGGCAGAAAGAGTACAGAATGGAGAAAAGGTTTGAATTCATATAGAGGAAAGAATTGGAAGATGACTGTCCCAGTGAGCAGGATGAACAGAGCCAGGACTGATTTAAATGCTGTTTGAGCAACATTTTGAAGCCATTTACTCTTTCTTCATGTTTAATATGAATGAGATGTCATGCCATTGTTTTGACACATAGTTGGTACACAAGGAGTTTCTAGCACTGTTGTCTGAATTATTTTTAGTCAGTAGGGACTTATTGTTACAGCTTGGGTCTCTAGTAGATGAATATTACAGTAGGGTGTTTTCTTATGCAAGCTGTTTTGAAGAGGCTGTGAGCAGTTATTAGTTGAGAATAAGTAAAATGGTTTTGGAGCTTGAGCTAATTAGGTATTTTAATTCCAGGTAGTAATGTGTTTTGTATTAAAGGGTGGTTGTGAATTTAGCCACTTGATATCAGCTTGAGACCAGTTTAAATATATAAGTCCTGCAGATTTCTGCAAGAATGGGGAACCATATAGCAGTGCTGGAAGAAGGTGGGTGGATAATAAGGTAGTCTTTGCCATGCCTACCAAATACTGCTTAGCCCTGTACTGGAAGCCAATTTTTGTTGAGCTTTATTTGTAGCTTATAGTATATGGTGGTCAAATGTAAGGTTGTCATCAACTGTGACTCCTAGTAGTTTAAAACCAAAAAAAATAGCAGTTCCTAGTCGCCAAGGATGATATATAAAAGTTTTTTATTCCAACAAAGGTAAGCGCTTTCGTCTACCTGTGTAGACTTCATCAGACCTCCTAGTAGTTTGTTTTTTCTTGCTGTTTTGATTATGTGCTGCATGAGGTGATGTGAAATCTATGCTTCTGGTTAAGAAATTGCTTTGGGGTGAAGGGCATAAGCTTGGTTTTACTGAGGAGTTGTTAGGCCAAGATGCAATGGCAATGAAGACATTTTGCGTGAGCTCCCGAGCTTTCATTTGTGAAGGATAGAGCAGATTAGGATTGAATCAGCATTTTCCACAAAAGAGACAAGTTGAGTGGTAGTCTGATGTTTATTTGTGAAAATGTTAAATGGAATGGAGCCAAGCATGGAGCCTTGGGGAATGCCAACAGAGAATGTTTGAAATGGTGAGAGATGATATCATCATTTAACTGTCTGCTGGCAATTGAATAGGTAAAAAATACCAGTAGGTTGCCCTTTGTGGAGTGATGTTCTTGTTCGGCTCTAAGGACATTTTTTTTTTCCAGTGAAAGTACTCAAAGAAATACTAGATGATTTAAACCAACAGAATGATCTTGTGATTGTTTATTTGTTATTAGTTTTTACTTTACTGACAACTGGAAAGGTAACAGTGTAACCAGAAAAGGCAGACCCTGGGATTCATGAAGCTTAAAATTCTGTGCAGGAACAGTGCAGTTGTTCCTGCACGGAATATGGCTGCTGGGCAATCCAGCAAACAGCTGATCTCACATGCACGAGCGTGCCTACACTGTTCCTGCACGGATATGACTGCAGCATCCTAATTACCTCATTTCCTGTGAAAACCATGCAAATGAGGTGAATTAGTGATTCGCCAAGCAGGCAGGTATCCGTGCAAGAACAGTGTTATTTGCAGAAATGTATTCGGTTACTAAAGAATACATTTCTGCAAATAAAATGGAGGCATGACAGCTCCCAAAAAGCATGTATTATGGTGTTTAGGCATGCCAATGGCCAAATATATGGCCATTGGCATGGAAAACTGATTCATTTTTATAAAAATCAAAATTATTTGTTTTTGGCCTATCTCGGCTGTTTAAGCATAGGGCAGTGGCAGGCAAATGGGATTGTGGCGAAAATAAATAAAAAAAATGTGCAAACTCAATTTTAGGGGAAATCTGCATTTTGCCATTATAGCCTAAGGCATGCAGAATCAAAACAATACCAGGGAACACTGGTTGTCAAGGGGAAAGGCTCCATGTTAGTACAGTACCTATGGACTAAGTCAGTGTTGTATGCAAATGAGGGGAAATTTACTACAAAAATCTTCTAAGTCCCAAACTGCATCTAACGGTGTAGGTGCTATAGCATGATAGTGTAACTATGAGGAGCAACAGACATGAAAAGGGGGTGTGGCATGTTGTAAGCACATTGGAGCCCTATGGCGCACAGATAAGCTTAGCTAAGCACAGCTAAGCTACGGGGGGGGGGGGGTGTCTAAGGCTGCACTGACTTTTTCCATGAAATGAAGAGCATGTTTGCACTGAGGGCAGGGCCATTTCTTCCTGTTTACATTAGCTAAATGGGTTTGCATGGCATGCATCTGGTATAAAACAAAAAAAAAGCTGGAAATAGCAGGACTGTTTATATTTCGGCACCAGATTTCCACGAAGCACCACGGGGCTTAAAAGGGGCAGACATGGGAAGGAAAAAAAGGAAAATAGTCGAATAAAAGCAATCAAGAGCAAATTACATAGCTAGCAGGTGGAATGCATCCCTGTCAGCCAATCAGAAAGGCAGCATCTGCAGTACAACAGTATAAACTATGCAGACACCTTACAGTCTGTTTTTTCCCACAAACTCTGCACCATTGGTGTACACATGCAGGGAAATTTTTACTGGAAAATGTTAGGGGCTGTCATTGCATTGATCTATCTGTATGTGCTAGAGGCTGTGGGCAGAGAGGAGGATAATGCTGACAACTGACATAGACCAAGGAGGAGGAGAAGAGTGTTCAGACCCAGGGTAACTTACCAGGGTCTACATGATCTGGAGATGATAGAGCGCTACAGGATGGACAGAGACATACTTCAGCAAATCACCGAGCTGTGATGGTCTCAACTCAGACCTAGAACCAACAGAGGGGAACCAGTCCCAGTGGATACCAAGGTATGTGTAGCCTTAAGAATTCTAGCTACAGGTACTTTCCAAAGACCTACTGGGGACATCATGAGGGTCTCACAGGCATCTGCATACAGGGTACTCCAACAGTTCCTGGATGCCATGCTACCACATGCCAGTGAGCACATTTACTTCCCCAACACCCGTGAGGAGAAGACCAGCAATATGCATCTCTTCCACCATGTAGCAGAATATCTGGATGTACTGAGTGCCATAGACTGCATGCACATCCACATCAAAGCACCACCTGGTGAATAGGGTAGGGTCTACATAAACCGTAAGGGATTCCCCTCCATCAGCTGCCTGGTCATGTGCAATGTCCAAGGCATTATCATGAATGTGTGCTGGCAGCCCTGGAAGCTATCATGACTCCCACATCTGGCATTCGACATAGCTGTACCAGGCATTTGACAGTGGGGGCATCCCATATGGCGGTCTAGTGGGGATGCTGGCTATGCACTGGAGCCATGGATGATGACACCCATCAGAAATGCACACACACCCATACAAGAATGCCATGATGAGGCACACGCACAAACCAGGGTCATTATAGAGCATGTGTTTGGGATGCTCAAGTCACAGTTCCGCTGCCTTGACATATCTGGTGGAGTCTTGCAGTACTCTCCAGCCAAATGTGCACACATGCTCATAGTGTATGCCATGCTACACAATATGATCCTGTGGAAACATCTGCAGCAGGAACAGCATGATGATGGGCCACATAGCCCACCACCATTGCCAAGGTCCCCACAGGCACCGAGGGACTCAATGGAGGAGGCCCCTGAGTCTGCTACTGTAGGCAGAAGGAGGCATGCAAAGTATGCTCAGGCCTTGGCAAAGAGGCAATGCATAGCACACACACTGACACTGTAGGGACCCCAAGGACTGACACCTCTGTCTGACTCGCACACACAGTAAAACGGATGATAAACACATCACATTACTTGTATGTATAGGCAGCGTATTGTGTGGCTCCAACATAGGCAACCCTCAAGCACTGTCCACACAACTGCCACAAGCACAACGTAAGTCAGTCTTCTTAACAATAAATGAATGGATTAGTATGTTTTGCTAGAATATCTATGGTAATGCTGCATGCATCCAAGGGAATGGGGTGGCCTACTGGGATAGCAGCACACAACTGACAGCTATGCGGGACACCAGGAAATGTCTGGCCAAAACTGGCCTCCACATACTATGCAATAGTATCCAAGGTGGTAAATCCCACTGCAGTATATGTGTGGGGACAGCTAACTGGGGGTCATAGGTCACAGGCATGGATGTCAATGTGGGGGTCCCATACCCACCCCTGCCACCCACACAGCAAGTCAGCTGTAGAACACCACAGAGAAATGTCTGGTAAAGGCACAAAAATGGCAGCAATGTTGAATTACCCTCCTACAGACTCACACAGTGATAGCACAGCAGGACTCACAGTTGCAGTAAAGCTATGAAGGGTAAGAAGTCTGAAACTCAAATGTATGCCAGTACAATCTGACCTGTGCTCTTTACTGATATGCCTTGAGTCCCCAGGACAGGGCACAATAGTATGGTAAATGGAACCAAAATGTAAAGCAAATATCAGCACAGTCTGTGCAAATGCATACAGTTGACAGGTGTGCCCCCCATATACCCACACAAATGCAGTAACATGTATGTTTGCAGGGAAATAGCAGCATACAACACATTGGCAGGGATGTACCAATACACATGAAAACATGTTGCATTCCATAATATGCAGGGGCCAGTGATCTATGTGTATGTATGGTTAATACTGTCTGGATCTGGCCAGCACATTCTCCTGGCAGTCATCTTGTAGTGCCCTAGGTACAGTGCTGTCTTTGACAGGGCCATGTGCAGATAACTGCAGTGTCAACTGTTATGCATGTCAGTGACATCCACTGCTCTTCCACTGACATACCTGGAAGTCCCAGTGCTATGTATGGAATATACTACACATATTAGTGACATCTTGAAGGATGTGTAGCTGAAGTGCCAAGGCTTTTGAGAATATAAATGCTTTTTGGTACTGTTTCCAGTGGTTATTCTCAATAATCCTCTTTTCTTATGTTTGCTGTTACATATAATGGACATGCCTGCACAGTTGAATGCACTCTGTACCCACACCCATACCTCCCAAACTCTGACAGCAAGATGTCTGGACAAGGACAGAAATAGAAGTGGAATAAAGGCACAAAAATAAGCATGTGTTGTAAATATTGTCCTTACATTCTGAGAAAGTTGGTAGGGTGAGGGGTTTCCAGTAGCGGGAATTGTCTGTAGGTTCTGTAATCTGAAACAGTAATGTCTGTGACTATCTTGTAACATCACTGTTCAATTATATGTAACTAACCTGCCATAAAAACACAGGTTTACATAGAAAGGATGAAGCCTCTAGCCAAACACTTGGACAACCTGCCAAAAAATTTACAAGTGAGAGGTATGCCCACACAGGGATATAACATCTCAAGTCAGAAAGATACCACACAAGCAGGAGATCCTCAGGGTTGCTGGACTTTTTACACAGCCATGTCATTACTAAACTGGCTGTAGCCACACCTCACAAATGGCCTTATTGGGCAAGAATATACATAGCTGCCCTCATAATATTAGTCTATGAATCAAACAACTAGTATTCCTCTGGTAAAGCACTGTGATGATCTGAGGATGTCTGGCACTAGATAATGTCACAATGCATTGCAGTGCCAGACTATAGATATGTCAGAAAATGTCTGCTAAACAAAACAAGTCATCATCATCATCATCATCCCCCTTTTTCCCATTTACATGGGGTCGGGGTATCGTATTAACTGTCGCCAACTCTCTCAATTCAGTGCCACTCTCCTGCCTTCTTCAACACTCATGCCTGACTGTCGCAGATCTTCTTTCACACAATCCATCCACCTCTTTGCTGGATGCCCTCTCTTCCTCATACCTTCTTCCTGTTTGTCCCAAATCTCCCTCACCAGATTGTCTTCTGCTTTTCTACACGTGCCCATACCATTGTAATCTGTTCTCTTTGATCTTTTCTGCAATTGGAGCTACTTTGGCTTCTGCTCTTATGTCCTCATTTCTTTGCCTGTCCCGCAGTGTGCATCCTACCACCTTTCTCAGGCACTTCATTTCCATCACCTCTAGCTTCTTCAACTGTTCTGCCTTTACTGCCCAGGTTTCTGTACAATACAGTAGTACTGGTCACACCACTGTCTTGTACACCTTACTTTTCAGCTTCTTTGGCATTCTTCTGTCATAGACTACACCTGATACTCTATGCCAGTTGGCTGCAGCCCCTCTGATTCTAGCTTTGACCTCTTCATTCAGACTACCCCTCTCCTCAACCACCCCTCCCAGATACTTGAAGCTGTTTACCTGATCCACTATCTTCCCATCTATCTCTATTCTCAGCTTCTTCTGATTTCCCCAATCTGCTGCCATTACCACTGTCTTATCTGTGCTTAGTTTCATCCCATGTGCCTTCAGATTTGCATTCCATTCTCCTATCCTTTGCTGAAGTTTTAGATCAGAGTCTGCCTGTACTGCCACATCGTCTGCATACAGCAGCTTTGTTGCTCTGACCCCTCCAACCTGTTTGCTGATGTAGTCCATTACCAGTATAAACAGCAGTGGGCTCAGAGCTGAACCCTGGTGTACACCCACTCCCACTGGGAACCCCTCAGTGAGGCCAAACACTGTTCGTACTTGAGTCACTGGGTCCTTGTACATACCCTGTACTAATTCTACCAATATTTCTGGGACTTCAAACCACCGCAGTACTGCCCAGATCAGCTTTCTTGGGACCTTGTCATATGCTTTCTCCAAGTCTAGGAAAGCCCAGTTTGACTCTCTCCTCTTCTCTAGTTTCTTCTCAAGTATCTGTCTCAATGCAAACATTGGGTCAATTGTGCTGCATCCTGATCTGAATCCGAACTGTTCATCTCCCATCTTACATTCTACTATTCTGCGTATCCGTTTATCAATCATCCTCTCCAGAACTTTCATGCAATGTAGTAGGAGTTTGACGCCTCTGTACTGTCCACAGTTGTGGATGTCCCCTTTGTTCTTGTACACTGGCACGAGTATGCTTATTCTCCAGTCATCTGGGATACGCCTTTCTCTCCACACTGCAATTAGTACCCTCAGGAGCCATTTCTCCCCTAGCTCACCCAGCATCTTTATCATATCTGCTGTGACCTCATCTGAGCCTGCTGCTTTCCCTGACTTAATTTTCCTTAGTGCTGCTCTTACTTCTTCTAAGCTTGGCTCCTCTTCTACTCTCATTGTAGGCTGTTTCTGGGGCAGTACCACTTCTGTGGGTTTTTCTTCATTCAGAAGCTGCTGGAAATACTCCTTCCATCTGCCTTTGATGTCCTGTGGGCTGGTAAGCAGGTTGTTGCTGGAATCCCTTATGAAGGGTGTCTGACTATCTTCTTTATCTTTCTGTCTTTGCCTTGTAACCTGGTATAGTTTATTTGTGCCCCTTACTGAGTCACTTTCCAGAAGGTAATATAGTGCCTCTGATGCCCCATTCTTTGCTATTGCAACTTCTTTCTTAGTTTCTTTGTTAGCCAACCAGTAGTCCTTCCTAGCTTGGTCAGTCTTTTTAATCTCCCACTTCTTCCTGCACTCCTTCTTTCTTTTGATTACTTCCTGCACTTCTGCAATCCACCACCAGCTTTCCTTATGTACCTTATTTCCATACCTGGCTCGGCTACATATCTTTTCTGTAGTCCTAACACATGCTGTTTTTAGGCACTGCCACTCTTCTTCAACTCCACATATTTCCTCCTCTTCTTGGGGTGCTAGAGCCCTGAGTCATTCCTTAACTGCTGTACTTTCTCTCCAGTCAACTTCCAGGTCTTCAGCCTGGTCTCTGTTGACCTTAGAGCCTTCTCTGACCACTGCTTGCAGCTGATTGTGGCAACTACTGGTTTATGCTGTGAACCGACTGTTTCACTGGGGATGACTTTGCAATCATGGATTCTACCCCAGTGCCTTTTCCTTACTAGGAGGAAGTCTACCTGAGTTGCATGTTGGCTACTCTTGTATGTGATCTTGTGACTGTCTCTCTTTCTGAACCATGTGTTGGCTGCTATCAAGCCATTTGCCAAACAGAAGTCTAGAATGGCTTCAACTTCTTTATTCCTATTGCTCCACCCATGTGGACCCAGGCAGTCCTCATATTCTGTTCTCTCTGTCCCGATATGTGCATTTAAGTCACCCATTATCAACACCAATTCATGTTGTCCTGCTTTATCTAGTAGGTCCTGCAACTGCTGTCTGAATGCACTCTTTTCCTCCCTATCACAACCCTGCTGTGGGGCATTGGCTGAGATTATGAATACTGTCCTATCATTACACTGGAGTCTGATTGCCATGAGTCTGTAATTAATTCTGATGATATCCCTCACTGACTTCTGAAGCCTCTGTCTCACCACAATTCCTACACCATTTCTAGCCTGTCCACCACCTGAGTAGTAGATTCTGGATCCCAAGCCAAGTAGCTTTGTTGCACTGCCCTGCTAAACAAAACAAGTACCCTGAGGAAAGTCCTGTGTACTCCTGAGAGTTGTGGCTGTAGCACACAAAACCCTGGACTGGAGTACACCTGTCTCTGAAATGGAGTCCCACTCTAACTATTGAAGGTCACATTGGGCATGCTTCTACAATTAAAGAATCAGAGGACATGTTGGAACCCACATCAGAATATATGACTGTATTGTGTATATATGTTTGTGCATATAGACAGCTATGTATACCTCAACTGTCTCCACACACACACACACACACACACACACACACACACACACACACACACACACACACACCAGACAAGATTGCCCTCAGCTAGCTGTAGGTGGCCCATATGTGATATATCTGCATCTGTTACGTGAGATACACACACATATATATGGGCAACAGATAACAACATATGTCAAGCATACACACACATAGATGTGGAAGTGAGAGACAGACAGTGATATATATACACATACATATATATATATATATATATATATATATATATATATAGAGAGAGAGAGAGAGAGAGAGAGAGACAGGGAGGCACAGACAGAGTGAGTCACACATATGGATACCCTGAATGGCATACAGTGATGTCCTGCTGTGGACAGTGGCATACCAGTTATAAACAGTTGCATGTGCCAGCATAAAAGGTGAGTCCCATTGTGTAACAGTACTGATATTGGGTTTATAATATCACATCACCTGGCTGTGTGTGTATGTGTGTGTGTGTGTGTGTGTGTGTGTGTGTGTGTGTGTGTGTGTGTGTGTGTGTGTGTGTGTGTGTGTGTGTGTGTGTGTGTGTGTCCATAGGTCTTAGTATTAGGAGACTGTTCTCACTCAGTACACTTCACATTGCCCTACTTCACAAGATCTGCTGCTGTCATTCACCTTAGAAGTACTGTTGGACAACAATCACCTCTATAAGCTCTGTAGCACATGCAATAACTGTGTAACACTATAGTACAACTGACTAGATAGGTATGGGTTCTAATCTCAATACTGGCAACTATATGCGTGTGACAGTTGTGCATGCGAGAGTGAGGGAGTGTGTGTTTGTTTGTAGGTGAAACAGTTTTAGGCCTTTCCTACCTACAACACTTTCCAGTGCCGCATTTTATCAGTCCTTCTGATGTCATTCACTTTATCAGCACCTTTGGCCAGTTGTCAGCCCAGTAAGCACTGTAGCATGTGCGGTAACTGCGTAATACTATAGTACAAATAACTAGATAAGTAGCGGTTCTACCCTCAGATCCGGTAAGTGTGTGTAAGTGTGTATGCTTGTAGAAAGAAGTATTTTGATAAGTTTCCCACCCATTGCCCTACTTTATCAGTCCTGCTGATGTCATTCCCCTTATCAGCACCTTTGGCCTGTTGTCAGCCCAGAAAGTTCTGTAGCACATGCGATAACTATGTAACAGTATAGTACAAATAACTAGATAGGCAGGGGTTCTACTCTCAGAATAGCAAGTGTGTGGGTATATAAGTGTGTATGTTTGTAGGAAGAAGTATTTTGATAGGTTTCCCACCCACTACCCTAGTTTATCAGTCTTGCTGATGTCATTCCCCTTATCAGCACCTTTGGCCAGTTGTCAGCCCAGTAAACTCTGTAGTGTCTGTGATAGCTGTGTAACACTATAGTATAAATAACTAGATAGGCAGGGGTTCTATCTTCAGGTCTGGCAAATGTGTAAGTGGGTGTTTGTGTATGTTTGTAGGAAGAAGTATTTTAATAAGTTTCCTTCCCACTCCCCTACTTTATCAGTCATGCTGATGTCATTCCCCTTATAGGTTCATAGGTGTGTACTAGGCTAATGGCCCTGGTGCCTTTACAAGCCTAGCTCATAGAAGTTCCCTACCATTGTGACACATGACATTAGTTCCCAGTACCTCTATCAAGTAGAGCCCCTGGAGTGATCCCTGGGGTGAATTTTCTATTTCCCATCCACTCATCAAGATTTCTCTGGAACAGGGTCAGCTAGGTGCTCTGCTTGACATGTATGGGAAGTCTATTCCAGGGAATGTGCAGTTTCTGGGTGAGGAACCTATCCCTCCAGCATGTTGTGTTGATTGTGGTAATGAGGTTGAGGTCTCTGCAGTGTGTGGTGTGGAGGGATTGGGATGTCTTTAGATGTAGCATTTCTAAATGAGCTTGTTCAGACATGGCTTTGTAAGTCAAGCAAAGATTGCCTCTAAGTAGGTGATATGAGACAGAGAATAGCTGAGGTCTTCCGAGTCTATCTGTGTAGGACATGAGTGTAATGCCCAGGATCCTCTTTGTGAGGTACTTCTGTGGCCTCTCCAGCTGTTGCAGGTGTCTAGTGAGGTACATGCTAAATGTGCCATTATACTTGATGATTGGTCTAATGAGGAAAGAGTACACAGAGACAATGACCTCTTTTTTCCTGGATGCAAAACCCTTAGTAATGAGATGTGCCACATAGAAGGACTTCCTGACCACAGTGGGAATGTGGTGGTTGAAGTGGAGGATGCTGTCAACCTGTGTCCCCAGATCTCTTATAATGCCTACAGAGTTCAGCAGGCTCCTATTGATGTGGTACATAGTGGGAACTGAGTTTTTACCAAACAGGAATGATGATGCATTTTGTGGTGTTAAGCTTTAGGCCATGGTTTTCACACCAGTCACTGGTCTCAGTGAGGCCTTTCTGTAGGATGTCTGCATCACTTGTGGAATTAATGATGGCTCCCAGCTTGCAGTTGCCTGTGTACTTGGTCAGCCAGAGTTCCTTTGTGTTGGCCTGGACTCCTGACAAATAGATGCTGAACAGTAGAATACCCAGGAGTGATCCCTGTGGGACTCCTCTCATGACTGGTTGGCAGTCTGACTTGGAGCTTGCTACTTTCATACTGTGTGTTTTATCTGTGAGCCAATTTGCAACCCACCTAAGTGATATAGGTGTTGATACCTAGTTTGGTGGGTTCATCAGTAATTCCTGACTGAGGAATGGTATCAAAAGCCTTGGCCAGATTGATGTAGGCTATATGCAGTTCCTTACCATCATACACACCCCTGATGACTGACTCAAAGAAGTCAACCAGGTTGAACAGGCATGATCTCCCTTTCACAAAGCCAAGCTGTGTGGGGTTCACAGTTAGGAGATTACCTATATCTTTGCTGAGCAAGTCCCTGATGCTGTGCTTCATAGCTGTATATATAAGACTCATCAGGCTAATGGGCTGATAATTCTCAGGGTCTGTATTTGCTACCATTTTATGGAGATGGATGACTGTAGCAGTGCACCATTTGGGAAGGACAAAGCCTGAGGTGAGGGTGTGACTGAACAGGGCACACAGATGTGATGCCAGGTATTTTGTAGTCCATGTGGAACACAGCCAGTGATATTTTTGGGTCCCATGGAAGCTGTGTTCTTGCCCGTGGACAATGCAGGTTTAACCTAGCCTACAGTAATCCTGGGTGCCTGGCACTCTTCTTGCATTCTGATTGTTCCCTTGGGGGCAGAGAGGGGTAAAGCTGGCACTGAATGTGTTGGCAAGAATATTGGCAATATCTGTTAGCGCAGCATAGGAGGTAGCATTGTGCAGTAACCCACAGCACTTCTGGGTATTGCCGTGGAGGTTCTTGATATAACTATCAAAGGCTTTGTGATTGTTGTCAGTGTCTGCTGCAATTCTGGCATCATAGCTGGCTTTAGATGATTTCATGAGGGATCTCAAGTTGTTGTTGAGGCTAATAAGGGAGTTTTACCACTCTTGGGACTCCACCTTTTTCTGCAACAGTTTCTTCCTTTTGTTGTACAGGTTATTAATGGCAGGGGACCACCAGATTGGACACCAGTATTTGGGAGAGAGCATCATGGTTCTGTTGGGTATAGCTAGTTCCATGCATTTATGTACATGTTTGTACAGTGCATTTGTGTATGATTCAGCAGCCATGTAGCTACTTTCTATTGGCATGGGTTCTGTGATGTTCGCCATCTCTGTTTTTAGGAGTCCAAAGTCACCTTTGGAGAAGTTTTTCAAGGTGGTTAACTTTGTGGGGGATGTGGGTGAGATATGTATTTCCATGGTGATTAGTTTATGGTTGGATCTGATCAACTAGGGATTGACTACTGTTGTCAAGCAACAGTCCCGTATGTTAGTAATCAACCCAGGTCAAGGATGTTGCTTCCTCTACTGGGGGTCAGAATGAGCTGGTCCAGGACATTGGAACTGATGAATTCCAGGAAGCAGTGGGCCAGTGTATTGGTGCTTGAGTAATTTTCCCAGTTAATGGAGGGATAGTTGAAGTCTCCTAGTATGAGAGTGTTGGGTTGGACCTTGATAGAGTCCAGGGTGTTGAGGAATGTGGATTGAGATTCTAGGGACATGGATGGGGACCTTTAACAGGCTATAAACTGGATTGCACTATTACCCAATGTCAGTTGTACCTGAAGTATCTCAGATGAATTATGCTGGGATACTAGTCTGGAGGTGTGCATATAATTTGTGAATATGGAGACACCACTGCCTTTGGACCTGCGGTCCATATTTTGGGGCAGACAGGTGTGGAATGAGTTATAGCCTGGTAGTGCAGTCTGTAAACCAGGTCTCTGTTACAGCACAAATGTCAATGTTCTCCATTTTGAGGAGTGCTTCAAGTGACTGCATCTTGAGATTTAGATGTCTAGTGTTGAACAGCATGACCCTCAGATTGCATTTATTTATAGCTGTTATTGTGTTAATTTGATTTGGAACGCCACCTACAACAGCACTAAAGCAGTGGCAAGAGACTTAGCCAGTAGCTGGAAACCCAGGGGTGACAGATGCAGGCCATCTCTGGCAAGGCATCGCCGTCTGTCAGTCATGTTATCCCAAGGCAGGTATAGACTCTGGCTGGGCCAATCCATAACCATGAGTGTGTTCAGGTGGAGCCATTCTTAGGTAGCTTTGGATGTATTCTTCAGGTCTTTGTCATGTTGAAGGCTGACACCCCTCCCCATCCTCAGCATTCTTGCAGATGCCTGATGGATTTGGTCTAGACATGAATGTTATTTGGAACTGTTCAGAATTCCCACCACCGTGACTACAGGCCCCAGGTCTGGCTTTGGAACAGCATCCCCACAGCAGGCCAATGCCACCAGCGTGATTCACCATGGGGATGGCGGCCTTTAGGTGAACCAACACCCACATATAGCAACACTAAATCCACATATGCAGAGGCCCTTAACTGTAACCTGCCCAAGCAACAAAGACCTCTGAAGCTGAAACACAAACAAACACCAATCACAACCAATGTGTCACATAGTTCACAACACCAGTGTGCCACCCAGCAACAGCCCCTAAGGCAAGACAATGTACCTAACACATTAGTCATAGGTGACTCTATAGTCTGGCACACTGATGTCCCTCTCACCAGGTTGAATAAGGAGAAAATTACAGTCAGCTGCCTGTCGGGTGCCAGGATCTGCCACATAACGCATGCACTCAAGTCACTCCACAACAAGTACAAATATGACTCTGTCATTGTCCATGTTGGAGTGAATGACTTGAGACGACTTCCCTGGATTACATGAAAGAGACATGGAAGAGCTCTCGGATCATGTGGCCCAGGCAGGTATGACCCTAGCCCTGAGTAGCATCCTGCCTTCACCCAGAATGATACCACAATATAAGGATAAAATGATTGACTTCAACAATTGGCTAAGCTTATGGTGTCATTCAAAGGGGATCCAGTATCTGTCTGCCTGGGATGACATGATTGACAGACCACGATGCTTTGCCAGAGATGGTCTGCACCTGTCGCCCCTGGGATTCAGGTTACTGGCTAAGGCTCTTGCCACCCCTATAGTGCCTTTTTTAGGCAAACTTCAAAGGACCAAACCACCACCGTAACAGGTACAAGCATGCAAAATCTGATGGTAATGCTACTCAATGCTAGAAGTCTAAACCTCAAAATGCACTCTCTCGAGGAACTCCTAAAAATGGAGAACATCGATATCTGTGCAGTAACTGAGACCTGGTTCAAGGCTCCAGAGAGCACCCTGCAATACCAGGCTACAACTCTTACCACTCTTTTCGGCCACCAAACCAGGACCGAAACACTAAAGGTGGAGGAGTGTCAATATTCACCAAGGATATTCACACCACCAGGCTAGTTGGCCAACACAATATGTCTGAAATTCTCCAAGTGCAACTAACACTAGGTAAGACTGCAATCCAAATTGTAGCTTGCTACAGATCTCCCACCATACCCCAAGATTCTCACTACACCTTTCTAAACATACTGGAAAATATTAAGATAGAAACAAACACCCTAATACTGGGTGATTTTAACAACCCTGCCATTAACTGGGAAAACTACTCATGTCCCAACACCTTTGTGCAACGGTTCTTGGAATTCATAAATTCCAATGCCCTGGATCAACTAATCCATAGTCCCACCAGGGGCTCCAATGTCCTAGACCTGGTCATTACCAACATGGGAAATCAATGCTCCATACCTATGGTCACCCCCTCGTTAGTCAGGTCTGACCATAAGCTAATCACCCTTAACATCCACATCCCACCCCCCCCCCAGTAAAGAAACCACCACAAAAAACTTCTCCAAAGCCAACTTCATGCTACTCAAGTCAGAAGTGACAAACTTCATAACACCCATGCAGATGGGAACTGAAAGTTCAACTGCTGAATCCTACACTAAGGCACTGTACGAGCACATCCACTCATGAATGAATCGTGCCATCCCAAATAGAACCAAAATGCTCTCATCCAAAAAAAGGAAGCCGATCTGGTGGTCCCCTGCCATAAACAAACTTTACAACAAAAGGAAGAAACTTTTGCAGAAAAGAGGAAAATCCCAGGATGCAAAAAACTCCATTACTAGCCTCAGTAAAAAAATGAGATGCCTCATAAAATCCTCCAAAGCTAGTTACGAAAATAAAATTGCCAAAGATTCCAAAGACAACCACAAAGCATTCTATAACTATGTCAAGAATCTAAATGGCAATGCTCAGATCTGCTCTGAGCTAAAACAGAATGGCATTAAATATACTGATCCAAAGGATATTGCCAATATCCTGGCAGATCGATTCAGTGCCAACTTCACCCCCCTCTCACCCCCTAAATGGCCCATCTCAATACCGGAAGATTGCCAAATTCCAGTAATAACGGCCACACAGGTACACAACGCACTCTCTAAAGCCAAGAATACAGCATCCATGGGACCAGATGACATCCCGGGCTGTGTACTACATGAACTACAATATGAACTGGCACCTCACCTAAGTGTCATGTTTAATCATAGCCTCACCTCAGGTTTCGTGCCCACTGAGTGGTGCAGAGTTGCAGTTATCCCAATCCACAAGGGGGGATCCACCTTGGATCCCGGAAAGTACCGTCCCATCAGTCTGACAAGCCTTATCTGCAAGGCCATGGAGCGTATTATCATGGAACTTATAAACAAAGACATTGGCAACCTTCAAACATCGGACCCCACCCAGTTTGGGTTTGTGAAGGGCCGATCTTGTCTCCTGAACCTGATTGACTTCTTTGAATCAGTCTCCAGAGCCATGGACAAGGGTAAGGTGATCCACACAGCCTATCTAGACCTTGCCAAGGCCTTTGACACCATTCCCCACTCTGGAATCATAGATAAACTTACTAAGTTGGGCATTAATCCCTATGTCACCCAATGGGTTGCTAAATGGCTTACTGATAGAACCCACACTGTAAAAGTAGCCGACTCCAAATCCAGCTCCAGACAAGTGACAAGTGGAGTACCTCAGGGTTCAGTCCTGGGGCCACTCTTGTTTGGCATCTACTTCTCTGAAGTACAGGTCAACACTAAGGGACTCTGGCTAACAAAGTTTGCAGATAACTGCAAACTGGGAGCCATTATTGAATCCCCAAATGATGTGGATACTCTACAAAAGGGCCTTACAGAAACAGATGCTTGGTGCCAGAGCCATGGGCTCAAGCTCAATGCCAAGAAATGTATTGTTATCCCTTTGGGAAAAACATGTATCCATGAATTACCATATAGGTGGCAGTACACTAAACACAGAAAGTGTGATAAGAGACTTAGGGACACAGGTGGACAGTGGTCTCACCTTCGATAACCACATCGCCACAACAGTCAGGAAATCCTTCTATGTGGCACACCTCATCACGGAGGGCTTTTCATCCAGAAAGAAGGAGGTCATTGTCCCACTGTACTCATCCCTCATTAGACCCATTATAGAATACAACACCCCATTTGGTATGTACCTCTCAAGACATCTGCAACAACTGGAAAGGCCTCAGGAATACCTCACTAAAAGAATCACAGGCCTAAAGCAGATGCCCTACACAGACCGCCTTAAAAAACTCCAGCTATACTCTGTCGCATATCGTCTACTCAGAGGTGATCTCTGCTTAACATACAAGGCCATGTCAAACCCAGAGCTGTTGGACATGCTACACTTAAAGACATCCCAATCCATCAGAGCTACATGCTCCAGGGATCTAAACCTTGTCATCACAATAAACAAAACATGCTGGAGGGATAGGTTCCTGACCCAGAGACTCCCAGACTCTGGAATAGATTGCCCATACATGTCAAGCAGAGTGCCTCTTTGGACCTCTTCAAGAGGAACCTTGACAATTGGATGGTAGAAAGGAAATTCACCCCAGGGATCACGTCAGTCACCCTGCTAGACAGGGGTCCAGGAAAGTAAATAATGTGGGAAGAAATAGCCAGGGAATTGTTATGGCTAGGCTTGTATAGGCCCTAGGGCTGATAGCCTAGTACCAACCTATGAACCTATGAACCTATGAAGAGAGATGTTGCTTGTGCACCACACGTACCTTTTGGTATTGTGGCTGTGAGGTAGTTCCATAGTCTCATTACACCATAACACATTTTCACACATGCCTTTGTGAGACTTGACGTGCTGTACTGCAAATTGTATCCACCCTGGATGTTTTTGGTGTGGATAAATGCTTCCATCTTCTGATCTTACCCCACAGGCCAGACTAATACAGAATATGAGAGATTGTTCTCACATGTAGTACACAACACCAATACTTGCAAGAGATTCCTGCAACACCCTCAATGTTGCTGTATGTCTCCTGGCAGCCTCCCTGACCAGGTTTAGATGTGTCTTTTCATCAGTTTTGGAGGGACATCAGGTTCTTTTCAACAGCACTGTTGTCCCATATTCAATCCACCTTTTGATGACTGTCTCCACTGTGTTCCATGGTGTATGCAATGCTGTGGTAATGTTGTTGTACCCTACTTCTGACTGATAGCTTTCAAGTATGAGATCCCTTTGCTGCCTTGTAAGCTGTCTGTAAGCCATGGCTGTTGCTGTTGCAGGCAACTGAGCAAATATCATGAATATCCTACTTGGACAGCTGACTGTTATTTGGTGTTACTCAGAGTGCCTTTACTTGATGGCAGGTGTTTACCCAAGCAGACTGAATGCTGTCAGTAAATCACAAGCTTCTGTAATAAAATATTATTTGAAGGGTGTGCGCACGTATGCATCCAGCTTATTGCAAGATTTGTATACTCCATATTTGATGCCCAACTGATTGGTTGGTTTTACAAGTGAATTGTTCATGTTATGGGTCATATTATAGGTTGGAAAAGGTGTGGACTGACATACTGTGGTCTCAGTTTTTATATATCACAAACACCTGTCATCTTAACAGGGGTGTGTACATTGTTTTTATTCACTGTATAAGAGTAATGTTTCACACATGTCCCTAACTTAGGCTGTTTTCCCCCCATTTTGTTGGTCTCTGTCCAGAAGTTTTGCACCGACAGGTTGTGAGGTATGCTACAGGAATGTTACATTCTCTTCAGATAGGTCCTGTGGTGACCACTGTGGTGCAATGCAGTTAACCCTACCATAAGTGAACATGCACATTAATCAAGACAGCTATGAGAGACAGTTGTGAGCGTGGGAAATTGCATGCCTTTCACATGCCTGGGGTATTGGCAAACTACAAAAGAACAATTCTATACTCACCAGCTTGAGGCTGCTGTCCCACATGCAGACCAGAGGGAGCTAGGTAGTTGTGGGAGAGAGGTATTATCAGCAGACTCACATGTGGCATTGGTACAGGATGGATGCAGCATGTCTGCCCATTTTCAGTACAACCCCCAATACTACACAATTTACTGTCCTTCAGCATAGATGTGTGCTTCTGTGCATTAGAAAACCCCATCCACAACTACAATCTGACCTGACACATGCATGTAGATACTTTGCAGATACAAGTATGTCTGCTACACTAGTTGAGTAATCTCCACTGGGGCCTTACCTGCATGCTCCTCATCCATTGTCTGGGTGGTACCCACCTCCAGCATGTAGTGGTCTGTACCCTGATGTTGTACTGGGATGGGTGCCCCAAGGTTGGCGAGGAGCTCCTAGGTGGGTGTTAGTGGGGGCTGCATGGCTGGGCTACCACCTGTGGCTGTGCAGTCCCTGACCATGGCAGTGGCCCTTTGCCGGGCATGGTGTATGAGGTCGGTTGCACAATGCCAGTCCTGCTCATATGTATGTGCATGCATGCTGATATTGTATACCCTGTGGACAAGGTCATTCCACAGGGCGGTCCTCTCCCGCAGATGTTGCTGGCTCCAGCCAAACATCATTGCATGGCTCTGTATTAGGACTTCTATGATTATATTTGTTTCAGCCATTGAAAAAGTTGATCTTCACTGATGAGACATTGCACCTGGAAGACATAAACAGGGAAACACGTCATAGGACCTCATACATTTGGCAACAGCATGTACAGAACCAGCACATCTACATTGAATACCAGTAGCCACCACTCACAACCATGCCATTCTCCTGTAATCTATCAGCACAGTATCAGCTTGCATTGCACTCCTGTTCCTGATGTGTCATATTCCCCCAATGAGGGCCAGTTAACTGCATAATCCTGTATTCCTCATTCAGGTCTGTGTAGAGGGATGACAGTGGCCATCTTCCATGCAGATGAGGTGTGGATGGTGCCGAGGCTTTAGTGTGACTACAGTGTGTAATGGAGCTGGGATCACATGCCTGAGCTCATGTAGGATGTGGACAGGGATGTTATCAGGTCCCATGGATATTTATGTTTGTTGCCTTTCAATAGGTAATATGTACCTACTCACTGGTGATGAGGGAAGGGGTGTGAGTGCTGTGCATACCCACCTATAGTGATGGTGAGCCAGGGGAGGATGTTTGCCCTAATCCTATCTGCAGCAGGTTGGGTATAGCTATGTTGTGTATGTATGTGGTCTGATTGACCACCATTACAGGTTGGATTGGTTTGTTGCCCCTGAGATTGCAGACATATGTGAAGATGGCCTTGTGACTGGCCTTGGTGGATGTGTCCAATTTGTAGTCATAGTTAGCCTTACAGTAAACCAACTGTGACTGCATATGCTTGTTCAGACAATGGCTGGCTTGATGCCAAGTTGGTGACTTCTCCTACTTTGCCCTGTGCAGCCAATATAGGGACCAAGTCTGTGGTTTGTGTATTGCTGCTGTCCAGCAACGGGGATTACTCTACTTTGGTGGAGGCAGGTTCTACAAGTAAGGTATTGCTGAGTCCATACAGCTATGTAGGTGTTCATATAGCTGTTTGTAGTAGGCACAGACACAAAGTCATAACACAGTTGGACAACTCTCCAATTTCAAACTGATAATCAATCATGCTTATTGTAATACCCATGGCTATGTCAGGGCAATGAAACAACCATTAGCTGTTGAAATGTTACTCTGCTGAATGCACGGTAATGAAGTTTACACACATGTACGACATGAACAGCTTCTTTAACTGACATTTTGCATCCCATGTCTGTTGTTATGAGGCAGCCAGATACACCTACTCATACTGACATGTGCATAGGTAATACCTGATATATATTTCTGTTCTATGTCAGTATGGCACACTATATTCACACTCTTACTGCCCAGTCATCCCTATCAACCCATTAGAACAGGACATCTGTAGGACGCCACACATACATGTGGGGCAATGGGATAAAATTAGTGACACTCGTTAAATATTGCTGTAACACACTTGAGTCATTTGATAGCACAGTAGCCTTTGCATTGACAGGCAGACCCTGGAGGATGTCCAACACTCATGTGAAGAGAGGAGAAAGGCTAGGAGTGTGGTAGTGAGGGGTAAGAACTTTAAATGTTGGCAGTATGATTGGTATAGGGACAGAGCTAGATGATATGATGGCCAGAGGAAGGTTGCTATATTCTGTGTGCAAGAGACCAGAGGGGAGTATGGCTAGGTGTATTGGAGGCAGGTCACAATTGTGCTGTTGTGGTGTGGATGGGAGAAGAAAGGAGGTAGGGGTTATCCTGAAGGAACAGTATGCCAAGAGTGTTTTTGGATGATGAAATGAGTGTCTGATAGAGTGACATTTATGAAGCTGGAAATTTTTCGTGTAATGATGAATGTTGTTAGTGCATATGCTACCCAAGTTGGTTGTGCGATGGATGAGAAAGAGAAATGTAAAGTCAATTGGATGATGTGGTGATGACTGTACCGAAGGGTGAGAGAGTGGTGATTGCAGCAGAATTCAGTGGGAATGTTGGTGAAGGGAACAGAGGGGATGAGGAAGTGATGGGTATATATGGTGTTAAGCAAAGGAATGCAGACTGAGATGGTACTGGATTTTGCTGTGGTGAATACGTACTATAACAAGAGGGTGGAGCATAGGGTGACATACAAGAATGGAGGAAGCTGCACACAGGTGGAATATATACAATGTAGGAGGGACAGTTTGAAGGAGATTGGAGACTGTAAAGTGGTGACAGGGGAAAGTGTAGTTAGGCAGCATAGAATGTTGGTCTGTAAGATGACATTGGTGATCAAGAAGAGGAGGAGTGTGAGGGCAGCACCAAGGATCAAATGGTGGGAACTGGAAAAACGGTGATTGTGAGGTGGAGAGGCACTGGGTGGCAGTGAAGATTTAACAACTATCTGGGTAAGTACAGCAGAGCTAGTAAGGGAGACATCTATAAAGGTGTTTGGTGTGACATGTGGATGGAGGAAGGAGTATAAGGAGACCTGGTGTGGACCGAGGAAGTACAGGACAGTATACAGAGAAAGAGGTTGGGGAAGAAGATGTGGGATTGTCAGAGAGATGAGGAAAGTAGACAGGAGTATAAGGAGATGAGGTGCATGGCAAAGAGAGAGGTGGCAAAGGCTAAGGATGAGGCATATGAAGAGTTGTATGGCAGGTTGGACACTAAGGAGGGATGAAAGGACTTGCACTGAATGGCTAGGCAGAGGGACTGAGCTACAAAAGATGTGCAGCAGATAAGGGTAATAAAGGATAATGAGGGAAATGTACTCACAAGCAAGTAGAGTGTGTTGAGCAGATGGGCAGAGTACTTCAAGAGGCTGATGAATGAAGATAATGAGAGAGATGAGCCTGGATGATGTGGGTATGGTGAATCAAAAAGTGTAACAGCTTACCAAAGAGGAAGTAAGGATAGCTGTGAAGAGGATGAATACTGGAAAGCCTGTTGGTCCACATGAAATACCTGTGAAAGCATGGAGGTGTTTAGGGGAAATGGCAGTGGTGTTTCTAACTAGATTGTTTAATGATATCTTGGAAAGTGAGAGGTTGCATGAGGAGTGGAGAAAGTGCTTGGGTACTGTTTTAAGAATAAGGTTGATGTGCAGAGCTATAGTAACTACAGAGGGATAACATTGATCAGTCATAGCATGGAGTTATGGGAAAGAGTAGTGCCGGCTACATTAAGCAGGGAGGTGATGAGTAGTGGTCAGCAGTATGGTGTCATGCCAGGAAAGAGCACTACAGATGTGATGTTTGCTTTGAGAGAGTTGATGGAGAAGTACAGAGAAGGTCAGGAATTGCTCTGCGTCTTTCTGGGCTTAGAGAAAGCATATGACAGGTTGCCTAGAAAGGAGTTGTGGTATTGTATAAGGAAGTCATGAGTGGCAGAGATATATGTAAGAGTGGTATGAGTTATATACAAGGGTGGCGTGACAGAGGTGAGGTCTGCAGTGGGAGTGATGGTTGCATTTAAGGTGGAGGGATCAGCTGTGAGCCCTTTCTTATTTGCAATGGTGATGGACAGGTTGACAGACAAGATCATACAGGAGTCCCTGTTGACTATGATGTTTGCAGATGACATTGTGATCTGTATTGAGAGTAGGGAAGAGATTTAGGAGACCCTGGAAAGGTGGAGATATGCTCTAGAGAGGAGAGGAATGAAGGGCATCAGGACTATGACAGAATATCTGTATGTGAATGAGAGGGAGGATAGCAGAATGTTTAGGATGCAGGGAGTAGAGCTGGCAATGGTGGATGTGTTTAAATGATTGGGATCAATATTTCAGAGTAATGACGGCTGTGGAGGACAGGTGAAGAAGAGAGTACAGGCAGGATGGAAAGGGTGGGGAAGAGTGTCAGGAGTGATTTGTGACAGATGAGTACCAGTAAAAGTGAAAGGGAAGGTCTACAAGAGGGTAGTGAGACCAGCTATGTTATATGGGTTGGAGACAGTGGCATTGACAAAAAAGGCAGGAATCAGAGCTGGACGTAGCAGAGTTACAGATGTTAGGATTTGGACTGGGTGTGATGAGGGTGCACAGGATTAGCAATGTGTATATGAGAGGGTCAGCCCATGTTGGATGGTTTTGAGACAAAGCCAGACAGGAAAGATTACATTGGTTTGGACATGTGCTGAGGAGGAATGCTGAGTATATTGCGAAAAGGATGGTAAGGATGTAGCGGCCAGGTAAGAGGAAAAGAGGAAGGCCTCAGATAAGGTTTCTGGATGTGGTGAGAGAGAACATGCAGGTGGTTGGTGTACCAGAGCAAGATGCAGAGGACAGGCAAAAATGGCAACAGATGATCCACTATGGCAAGCCCTAACAGGAGCAGCCAGAGGAAAAAGAAGAAGATGTAATGTCAGTCTTCACAGATTTGCCAAGTATTTGCCAGACATAACACAACTCAATGAGTAAATAACTGCATATATGAGGCACGCATATGGTCAGTGTGCATAACACTGAACAATTAAATGGTGTGAGCTCAGTATATTACATGCAGTTCAACACACACATCTGCAGCAGTACTTTACTATGCAAATACCATGTATAGGTCTCTCACATTTCTGAGACAAACAAGTATATCATAGTTGTATTCACAAGTAAGATATGAATGCATATGATACCCCAGTAGCGGACCTAGCATTGTCACAGTCAGTATTGTTCAACACACACTCCAGCAGTAGTCATATGTGAGCCATCCTTTCCTGGGGTGACTCAGGGGCCTGACCTATAATCTGTTTCACTGCAGACAAACCAAGATGCTATAGCCATAGGTTCTGATCAGCAATATATCAGTACAGAAGTCTTGTTGAGACATATATGTTAAACTTCCTATTTCCCATTCTTACATACCACCTACTGCAGTCCATTACATGCTTACTTATTTGACTTACCTGTTTTTTTTTTCCAAGAGTAGGTGGTTATATACTGCTTGTTTTTTTTTTTCTTTTCACTGTTTCTCTCTCTCTTTCTCTCTCTCTCTCTCTCTCTCTCGAGGATGTAGGGTATACATCTGTTTTGCATAGGCAGCAGGTTGCCTTTTGTAGGTAATGCTCATGAGCAGCTGAAGGCCTTTGCACCAATTGGTGTCCCCCACCTGATAACTGTATGCAGAACAGCTGTGTTGTTATTCATATAGCCAATGGTATTTCAACACAATCCTATAACTGAGTACTTCATGTGGGCATTGGCCCTTTTCCTTGCCAGTGAGGAGGAATTCATGGATGTGTGTGAACAACAGCATCACAGAGGGTATTTGGAAACACCTCTTACAACCAAAACTGTGGAGACAGGCCAATAAAATGGGTGAAAATGTTCCAGACATAGGGACAGAATGCATGTATTGCTGTTATACATGTTTGAAATAACTCTCAACTCTAGGGCTATCCACAGAATGGTCAGAGTTTTGACTCCTACATTTGACAAGTTCTCAGACATTTTTTGCCTTTGTAAACCAGTAGCATACTCTGGAGATTACAGTCAGTAACTGCTAACATCCATTTGTGCTTCTAACCTCATATCCCTCAGAAAAGATGTGTTAGAACTAACCCTGTTATACCAGCAACTTTCTCAGTTTATAACATCAATATTTTAAATATGCCCCTGTTTTTGGGCATCTGTCCCCAATTATGTCAGGCTTTGTCCATATGTCATGCAGTAAGAGGTTGATAGGTATTATATATGAATATTTAGTGCCTACATTCCTGATATCATCCCAGTGATGTATCAGACTGCCAGACATGTTATGTGGAAAAGGCCTTATATATTAGAGGAAAGCCTGAATATTTTGTGGGACTCTCTACAGTTGAGAGGTCTGTGTATTTCTGGCAATTGTTGACATACTGTCAGGAATGTGTAGCAGTGTAGTTTTTCAATGTTATTTGGCCTGTGTAAGGAGGGGGGTGGATATATGTGTTACGGCTAATTTTCTATCTGCCTTTGCATGCTGCTCCTGTTTCTGGTATTCTATCGGCTGTATATGTTTGTAGGAGCAGACTGAGACATCTTCCATACCATGGTCAGGCATCATAATACACTGTGAATTGGGACAGTATATGTAGGGGGAGTGTGGCAGTGGCAAACATGTTGAGATGTTTTTGTTCACACAGTCCTTATACTGTACTGTTCCTTTGGCTTACTGGTATATCACTGACTGTAGTGGAATTGGTTCTGGGTATGCACATTCATACTGGTGTCTGTTTTTCAGTGCTTTTACATCCATGTAGTGCCTGATATATTTGCCAATACATATGTAATTTTCCCTAGCAGATTTGGGTTAGTGTTGTGTCAGTCTGACTGTAGTTTGGACAGTGCTTGGTGACATGCTTAGCAGCTGAGTGTAGTTTCCCTAATGTAATGTTATGTCCAAATATTTGTAGGATGTACTGTTGCCTGGCCCCCATAAGTGTTGCGTATTTCTGATACAACAGTGGGATGATGTGAGGATTTCAGTCACTAACTAGTGAGAAGTAATTGAGTGTTGGACTTGTGCTATTTAAGTCAATATATGTAAGGACAGACATGAGGGTGTTACTGCAGCAACTGTGTCAGCTTATCTACTCCAGTATTACAGTTATGTCACTATTTTCATGGTTTTCTCCCCCCACTTTGTCAGGCTTGGTCCAGATTCCTATCACTAAGGGGTTCTGAGCCTACCTCTCGACTCTCCAGATTGTTGCAGTATGTCCAGGTTTATTGTTCATAGTTTTAGTCTGCTCTACAGATTGCTTATTTCTATATCACTGGTAAACCATTGTGATTATTTGTAGATTTCTAACAGGAAGTGATGACATATATTTCAGTTTCAGAACTCATATCCTTCAGAACATGTATGCTGAAACAAACCCTGTCACTCTGGCAACATTCTACATTTATAAGAGCAGTATTTAAAATATATTCCTAGTTTGGGCCCATTGTCCCCCCATTTGGACAGCCTTCGGCCAGATTTCTTGCACTAAGAGGTTGAGATGCATGGTTCTGACTTCACTACATGTTATGAGCATATGTATATATGTATATATATATATATATATATATATATATATATATATATATATATATATACACACACACACACACACACACACATATATATATATATATATGTAATACACATATATATATATATATATATATATATATATATATATATATATATATATATACACACACACACACACATATTTATATTTTCTTTATATATATATATATATATATATATATATATATATATATATATATATATATATATATATATATATATATATATATATATATATATATATATATATGTATATCTATGTTTATATTATGTATATATTTTCCATATATATGCATTTCCATAAATATGTACATGTGCATATGTATAAATACAAAACCTGACTGATTCTACGGAATCTTATCCCCTACTGTTGAATGACTCTACTGCATATGTTTGAAAAAGCATCAGCTATCCTTACAACTCAAGTGGTGTAGTGGTACATTGCTCTGACTATGGTGTTCAGGGCCCTAGATTTGAGACTTGGCAGGGCTGATTACTTTTTTGCTAGGCAAAACAGTGGCTGATGGAAACAGAGGGATTAAATAAGTTTTAAGCAGTTGTAACCAGGTTTGCATGGGTTTGCGCAACAGTAAGTAATGCCAACACACGGTTAAATGTACAGATGCTTAATCTGTGTTGGCTTCACTTAGCGATGTTTACCAGTGTGCAAATCCACTTAGCTGAGCTACCTGCTGCTTAGCATTCACGTTCGAGCAATGCTTAAACCTGCTAAGCATAGCTGAGCTTTGCTAGTCATTGCTCACAGTTCATGCTTATAAAATATCTTTTATATATATTTCTATAAATATTATATTATAGTATAATAATAATATTATAATATTATATCCATATATATATATATATATATATATATATATATATATATATATATATATATATATATTATAAAATATATAATATGCTTCCTTGACAGTAGCAAGGGCTGTAACTATACTGTAGGGGACACAGAGGGCATTACAGAACTGCTTCTTGATCATGAGGGGAGGGGGCAGGTGCTGTACATGCATATGTGTACCTATAGGGGGACAGGGGGCTGAAGTCTACACTTCACCTGTCTGCAGCTGGTTGTCTACATCTGTGCCATATGTGTGTGTGGTGTTATTGACCACCACTACAGAGCAGATATGTGTGTTGCCTTTAGAATTGCAGACACATGCCTGGAAGGCCTAGTGATTGGCCTTGGTGAATGTATCCATTTTGCACTCAAAGACAGCATTAGGATACATCAACTGTGCCCTTATTTGCTTGTGAAGAACAAGGTAACATGGCTTCCAATGAGGTACCTCATATGATGGTAGTTGTGTATTGCTGCTATCCATCACAGGCATTCAGCCTACTTTGAGGGGGTTGATGTTGTCCTATCAGGTATTGCTAAGGCCATGCAGCTATGTAGGTACCCACATAATATTGTGGTGTGGGCCTGGACACTGCTGCTAATTCCAACATATGGGATGTCCTTCATGTGGGGCTTGCCACTTTTCCTTGCCTGTGCATGGGACATTACAGAGGTGTGGGGGCTACAGCTTCACAGACAATAAGTTGGAATACCTCACATTACAGGGCATGTGGAGACAGCCCAACAACATGCGGGACAAAGCTCCAGATTTGGGTACAGATTGTATGTCATTAGTGCTGTTATACACATGGAGGGTTGCTAGATTGACAAGGTTAACCTGGACATGCATTTAATGAGTGACTTGACATCTGACAGTGATATGCCTCTGACATACCTCTCAAATGGCATGTTGTCCACAGAGTGGCCAGAGGTTTGCCTGTTATATCTGGTCAGTTCCTCAAACAACGTCTGTTTTTGTGGGGTTGGTAGGATAACGTGAGGATTGTAGTCACTAACTGTTGACATCCATTGGTGTTCTAGACATAATATCCTTCAGGGATGTTATATTACAACAACACATGTAACACCAGCTACTGCTTCAGTTTTTAACACCATTATGTGTTATATGTCCCTCTTTCTGGCCCCCTGTCCCCCAAGTACATCATGCATGGTCCAGATGTCCAGCACTACAAGGTGCAGAGGTATGGTATATCATTAATTACCAACTGCACTCCATTTATCATCCCGGTGACCTAGCAGATGCCTGGCCATGGTATGCGACAGTGGCCAGGATTATGGTTCCACACCCTGGAAATTCTGTGGAAATCTGTACATATGACAGTCATGTATGTCTGGTCATTGTGAATAGACTGCCAAGATTGTGTAGCAGTGTTGTGTGTAAACATTTGTTGAGCTGGGTAGGGAGAGTAGCAGATGTGAGTGCCATACTTCCTTTACATATCTGACTGTGCATTCTGCTATGGCTGCTGGCAGTCTATCAGGTCTGTATGCTTGTAGGGGCAGACTGTGAAATGTCCTGTAACACCTCAGGATTTCAAGTACACTGTGATGTTGGAAAGTATATGTCAAGTGTAGTGTGTGCCTGGCAATCAGGATATGTTTGCTCAGACAGTTGTTGTACTCTGGAGTTCATTTTGGGTACTGGTATGTTGCTGTGACTGTGGTGGAAATGTTTTTGGGTGGACATTTTTGAACCTCTGTCTGCTTTTCACTACAGTTCCATTGCTGTATTGCATGCTGTATTTGAATATACATGGGTAATTGCCCAGTGCTGATGTGGGGGAGTGTCGTGTTGGTCTTGCTGTGCTTCGTAAGGTGGTGGGTGATGTTTGGCAGCTGTCAGGGGATTTCCATTCTGTTACATGACTGCGGTCATACCTCTACACTTTCCAAAGGCCTAGACACTGTCCAGATGCATGCTTCATATATTTGTTCTGTTCCCCAGACAACCATTGTCCTTGGCTAATTAGTAGGATACTTTGGGGAATGAAGTCAGTACATGCTAACATCCATTGGTGTTACTGACTTCATATCCCTCAGAAAAGATATATGACAGCAAACCCAGTAACACCAGCAACTGTCTAAATTTATAACAGCAATATGTCCAGTGTACCCCTGGGTTTGGGACTCTGATCCCAGTTATGTCAGGCTTTGTCTAGATGTCATGCACTAAGAGGCTCAGAAGTATGTAGTATCATTATTTATTGCCTTCATTCCTGCTACCATCCCAGGAATGTCATAAACCCTGAGACAGTTAACAAGGAAGCTGCCATAGATATGAGTCCTGTGCCTATACATTCTGTGGGAAACTGAACATTTGAGAAGTCTGTGTATGTCTGGCCATTGTTAAAAGACTGTCAGGATTGTGTAGCAGTGTAGTGTATTAATGTTATTTGGGCTGTGTAGGGAGGGGGATACATGTGAATGTCATGGGCCCTTTCTATCTGACTGTGTATGCTGCTCTAGTTTCTGGTTCCCTATTGTCTGTATATGTTTGCACGGGCAGACCGTGACATGTCCTGTAACACGTCAAGATTCCCACCACACTGGAACTTGGGGTGGTATATGTAGGGGTAATGTATGAGTGGCAAATGGGATATTTTTGTTCACACAGTCATTATACTGTAGTGTTCAGTTTATTTACTGGTATGTCGCTGTGACTGTGGTGCAATTGGTTGTGGGTATGCACTTTCACTCCAGTGTCTGTTTTCCACTAGTGTTACATCCCTGTAGTGCCTGTTATATTTGCAAATGCATGCATACAGCCCCAGAGCTGCAATTGGGTAGTGTTTTGTCAGTCTGATTGTATTTTGGATGTTGCTTGTTAGCTGAGTGTAGTTTCCCAAATGTTGTGTTATGTCCATACATTCGTAGGATGTCCAGTTGTCCAGCCAATATCATTGGCCTGGTCCCCATAACTGTTATGTATTTCTGGCACATCAGTGGGATGATGTGGGGATTGAGGTCACTAACTAATGAGAAGCAATTGAGCCCCAGACTTACGATATTTCAGTCAATATATGTTAGGACATACAGTCTTACTACAACAACTTTCTCAGCTTATCTACTCACGTATTTTGGCTATGTCCCTATTTTCATGCATTTGTCCCCCCACTTTGTGAGGCTTCATCTAGATTCATTAAACTAAGGTGTTCTGAGCATACCTCTCCACTGCCAGGATTTTCACAGAATGCCCAGATGTTTGTCCCAAACTTTTGTTCTGTTCCACAATTTATTTGTATTTGTCTGGTAAGTCACTTCAATGATCCAAGGATTTATGTAACTAAATAATAACATAATATTTCAGTTTCCATCCTCATATCCTTCAGTAATTGCCTCCTGAAATGCACCCTGTTGCAGTAGCAAATGTATTTGTTTCTAACAGCAATAGTTGAAATATGTCCCTATATCTGGCCCATCCACCCCCCTTTTACAGGTGTCTTGCACTAAGAGGTTGAGAGACATGGTTCTGAGGTCTGACTGCACTGCATGTTATGTACATACATTTATATATATATATATATATATATATATATATATATATATATATATATATATATATATATTTCCCTTCCTTTATATATTTATATATGTATATCTATATTATTTATCTACTATTTCACATATATGTTTCAACAGATGTATGTATGTATATATATATATATATATATATATGTGTGTGTGTGTGTGTGTGTGTGTGTGTGTGTGTGTGTGTGTGTGTGTGGGTGTGTGTGCATATGTCTATATGTCTATATACAACACATGAATGATTCCACAGAGCTTTCTCCCTAATGTTGTATGCCTCTGTTGCATGATATGTTTGAAAAAGCAATTCTAATTCTTACTGCTCAGATGGTGTAGTGGTATATTGCTCTGACTATAGTGTACAGGGTCATGGACTTGAGATTGATGTTTTTTTCTTAATGTTAAATGACCAGAATGCATGATATGTTTGTTAAAGCATTACAGATTTTCACAGCTCAGGTGGTGTAGTGGTATGTTGGTGTGACTGTAGAGCACAGCATACTGCATTCAAAACTTACATATGTACAAATGTTTCAAGCATGGGCATTATAGCCCTTCTAGCTTGTTATAACACTTGTTCCCATAATAAATGGCTGTTCTTAAAAATATCTAAACTAGTACTTGCTTTAATGTAATTTGGTTATCTGTTCCAAGCATCAGCTACTCTGTCAGAGAACCAATTAGTACACTTCTCATTCCTATAGAATCTTCTACATAGGTTATCTATTTTGTTTCTGGTCAGAACAAGTTCTGATGGATACAGAGTGATTAAGGCACTTTTAAGCAAGTGTGTTTGCACAGCTTTGCACGATGGTAAGGGATGCCAAGCTACGGTTAATCAATTTTAGCTTCACTTACCTCTGCTTATTCCCACTTACCCCATGTTAATTTCTTCAAATGAAAAGAAAAAGGGGTGATAGGAAAGTGCTGAAAAAAGGGGCATGCAGACATAAGTACAGTATGAAAGTTAGCTAGAGATGTGTAGGACGGGTGTAGGAAAGGTCCATAGCTGTCCATTTCTTCTACAGAATTTGGAGGTGAATTTGGACACTCAACCCCCTGAGAGAGGGGTTAGGACAACAATAATCTGTTGTTAAGCCAAATGGACCAGATTACATGTGTCCAGTGGACACGTATGTGAAATGGACAGCTATGTATAGGGCATAAGTTTTTTTTTGGGTACAGTTGCCCTTTTTTTTAAGGTGAGAGTGGGATGTTGGGGAAGGATAGTAGGTATATTTGGGGAGGTAAGTTGGGTAGGAAGACAGACAAGACAGCACACAGGGGCGGTATATGACACATGTGGGGTTAAACACTTTAGATGGGGAGAGTGATTGAGAATCAGATGCCCATGAGCTCCCACATGGATACAGTGGGACTGAGGTCCCCACCCATGGGCAGTCACCACTGCACCTTCACAGTCCTAAAGGTGGCTGTGTTGGGGGCTGGACAGGAGGGGCAGACTGACCCTCACGATGTGCCATGCAGCCCTCAATCTGGTGCAGCTGTCCACCAAACTCCTTTTGGATGGCGCTACACAACAAACCCCAGACCTGACTACGGGTGACGCTTTCCTGTCTGCACCCACTCCCTGGGGGGGGAACAGGCCCCGTCCCCTGAGGTGGTTCCACCCAATGGTGGTGCAAGACCAGCAGATGAGGAGGTCCCAAGTTGGGTCTCAGACATGCTAGTGCCTGGTGCCATTGCCAGATGAGGCAGGACAGGTGGATCCACCGGGATCCACCTTCCCAGACGTGCTCTGGTGTTAAGGTTTTACAAATTATGTCATGAACAAAACATTTCAAAATTAGTTTTAACAGCATGCATGGGTGTTCCAATTAACCAAAAACAACAGATTTGAAACAGTTGCATAGCAAACAAAACACATGCATAAATGGAACAACAGTAGGCATCAGAATGGCATACAGGTTACATTGACAGCAACAGGCCACCAATAAAAGTATTTGAATGGAGAACATGAATAATCAAATGATTCAATATTTGTAGAACAATAGGACACGTCCCAACAGTAGTTTTGGAGAAAAACGTATCCTTGATTATGTGCATGAATTATTGGTGCAGATAGGGTGGGGAGAGAGAGAGAGAGAGAGAGATGTCAATTAGCAACTGTATAAGCTTTGATTGTTCACAACTGTACTGATCATTACTCTACTCATTACTCTCCAGGTATGACCTCAATTTACATCCACCTATGGCCTGGGGTTGGGCAGTGGAATGTTTGTACACAGTGTATTACTAAAGCCAATACATACATTTCCTTACCTGGCAGACCTGTGGAGGGAATATCTGTTAACACTACCTGACTGTTTCTACATATATTCACATATTCAAGGTTACTTATGTGACACTGACAGAGGTGCCCTGCACTCATGTTTTGTGTTTGTGCTACTGCCATCCTCCACCTGGATTTCTGTCACCTTGGGTATTGGCAGCAGTGACCACTAGCTGTGACAGCATGACACTTGAGGGACATTTATCGGACGAAACCGCTTGGTGTATGTACTTATCTTACTGTCATTTGTAGCCTTGTGGTTGGACAGTGGAAATGTACACAGTGTATTAGTACAGCCTTCTTATAGCTACTTGAAACATTTCCTTACCTGGAAGACCTGTGGGGAAAATTTCTTTTAACACTACCTGACTGTTTCTACATATATTCACATATTCTTGGGTGAAATTATGCATACAGCTTACTACCACTCCCAGGATTCGAACTGTGCCTGTT
Organism: Protopterus annectens; assembly: GCF_019279795.1. NCBI lineage: Eukaryota > Metazoa > Chordata > Ceratodontiformes > Protopteridae > Protopterus > Protopterus annectens. The sequence continues at coordinate 122,917,175 of NC_056735.1, forward strand.
TATGCAAAAAGGTACAACAAGGTTGTGTTTCATCATAATGAGCTATCGAGGAACTTCTGTCACTTGATTGACTGTTTTCTTCTTAATACTCTCTTGGTTGGACAATTTGACCTTGCAATTCTGACATTCATGCATGGCAGATTGTTCTTGTACTGTGTATTAATACTTTGCTATATCATAATCTGGAAAGCAATGCTTAACACAAAGCACTGCTGTAAGGGATACAATATGATAGTTTACAGATTACTATTCAGGGATCAGACCTTGGTGCATGGAACATTTCATATAGTTGATTTCCTGTTTTACAGCTCTGCATTCTTTGTCAGATAAGCTTCAATTAATTCATGCTGTCAGAGCCATAATTGCTGTGCAAAACCTATACACATATAGATTCATACAATCACATACCAAAGTAAACACAACATTCTGGGGTTTTTAGTTTTATTGAAGGGTACTGACACTTTTATTGATAGATATCCTGTACATCAGTATTACTCTGCTAACGTCTCATTTATTCATTACACACAGTACACATTTTAACCTGCTGGCAGTTGACATTCTACTCCTTTTGTATTTGTTTTCCCTGACTACTACAAGCTAGATTTGTACTCACCAGCCTCCCGGTGCAGCCTTAGCAACCTGCTGGCATGGGCGTCTATGTTTGCAGCCCTCTCATCTGCAGCTGTACAGGAGATAAAGAAACATTTATGCATACCTATCAATCACAAACACAGGCTGGACTTTGGTAAACACTAATTGATACTGATACACACTTCTGGGACATTCTGTGCCTGTGCATCATGGGTCCACTGGTCTAAGAGCTCCCTCTTCCTACGCTTGAGGTCAGCGAAATGGTGCCAGACCTGCTTACCAATTCTAGGGATGCCAGTAACACTGGTGAAATCATGTGAGAGAGGGTCACAGGCCTCCGCTTTATATTGAGAGTCCTGGTATTGGCCCTGAAGCAGTCTCTCCTCAATGTCTTTCACTAGGAGTCCAACCATGACCCTGGACTCCTGAATGCCCCAGTGTTGCACCTGAAAGCACAAACCCTCTCCTACACCATCCATAGTGCCTGCAAGGATGAGCTACAACTGGTTATGGCTGTATTTCCACCTGTGAGGTTTAAATAGAGCCAAATTCTCACCCTTTGCCATCATTGGACCATTTTGAATATGCTGAGCTAAGCTAAGTGATGCGCAAATCCGCTTAGCTAAGGTTGGCAGTGCTTAATGGGATAGATGTTGACCACTGCTTACCAATGCACAAATCCACTTAGCTGAGCTACTTATTGCTTAGCATTTACATTTAAGAAATGCTTACACCAGCTTAGCATAGCTGAGCACTACTCAACATTGCTCACATTTCATTTTGCAAAGTATCAGGATTGTGGGATTGATTCCTCATTACTGACATATTATAATTTTGTGTTTACCTTCCATGACATCCCCTATGTGTTTTCATTAAATTATATTCTCTTTTGACTATACTGTACAGGGCACTTGTGTTTATATGGGGGTTTCACATCTTTTCTAGACTGACATCTCACTTTTGGACTTGCTACACTACCCTGGTTGACAAAATACTGTTGCTACATTTATTTATTTATTTATTTATTTATTTATTTATTTATTTATTTGACATTTGTTGACCGGGATAGTCTGACTGGGACAGAGCCCTTTTTCAGCGGAGGCCCTGGGAGAAAAGCTCCATTATACAGTAAAATAATACAAAAATTCAAAAATTCTGCTATTTACACAATACACAATAGAAGAATGCAAAAATAGTAGAACACATATTTTGCTAAATACACGGATAGAGTTATGATTGTTAATTGCATATAAATAGGAAGGCAGGTGAAAGTTTTAACACAGATACAGTTAGATGGCAGCTTAATGTTGTAATGGAGTCAGAGCAGATAGAGGGTAGTTGAGGGTGATGTAAGTAGTATAAGTAGGGGGTAGGAGCAGTGGGATTTGTGGGAGTTTGCAGAGTTAGTGTAGAGGGGTGATAATGAGTTGATATGATTTGTGGATTAGCAATTGTGAGGGTCCTAGTATGAAATAGGTGGCCTGTGAAGAGTTGGGAATGGCTATATACATACTGACAAGAGGTAGGTAGGAGAGAGCAGGCATTGAGGTTTAAAGGTAAGGGGTGACAGGAAGGTGTGTGCAGACGAGGGGGGTTGATAGGTGGTAAGAGGTGAGGATGAGATGGATAGTTGGATGATGAAGGGAAGGTGAGAGAGGTGAGAAGAGACCAAGATGTGTACTAGGTTCAAGGGAAGGGTTGCAGGGGCAAGTAGTGAGGTGGGTAAGGTAGTGTTTAAGAGATATCTTGAAAATATGGGTCTGGGGAAGGCTTCTTAGAGTCAAAGGAAACTTGTTCCAGGGGATGGCTGGAGAGTAGCTGTATAAGTTCTGTCCTGCACATTTGTTAGATTTGTAAATTTAAGTTTACAAAAATAATTTTAACAGTACTTTCCCATAGAAAAATAAGTTGCCTGTCTTTGTACTCAAATCATGAATGCCTGCATGTAAAGCTGGAACTCTAACTACTACACTATCACTGCTTGGAAATTTCACCTTTATATTTGCATTTATCTCCTATGGGATGTTTAAGCTATGCTAAGCGTAGGGCCATAACGCGCATACCTGCTTAGCTACAATCAAACATTCCTTAGGCTAGAAAAAATATATAGTATTATATTATATAAGTGAGTCTTGTGGTGTTCTGACAACTCATTGAGGACTGCAATCATGAAATAATCACATTTATTTGACTTTCAGGCTTCTATCCCTCAGGGACTCCTGGTAATACATAATCCTGTTTTCTACCAACTTTCTAAGTGTGTGAGGGCAATTTTTCAGGTGTGTCCCTAATTTATTATTTATTCCCCCCATCATTTGTGCCTTTGTCAACATGCACTGCTGTAAGGGCATATTGGCATACATTTGCTTTCAGACTTCCACCCTTCTGTATTTCATGCTAATGTATGACCTGTTTTCTATCAACTTTCTTGGTTTTGTGGGCTATATGTGTGTTTTGTCCCTTTTGAGGATTTATCCCCCATTATTTGTGCATTTGCTCACATTTCCTGCTTTAACAGGCTGCAGAGGTGTCATACAGCACTTTGGCAATGCAGGGGGTGTGTCACAGAAACTGTCACACACCACCTGCATTGCTTTCTTCATGCCGAGGTTTATTTCAGTTTCTATGGACACTGAAATGATCATTATTTCATTTCAGTGTCCACGGACACTGAAATACTGACATAATATTAGACTAAATGTCTAATATTATGCCAGTTCTATTTAGAAAGTGCCGTAAGGCACTTTCTGAGTGCAGGTAGCATGTTCAGTGTCTGTGTACTACTTGTATATGCCCTCTGCACTTGTTCACAGTTCATGTCTGCATAGGAAGTACAGCAGCATGCCTTCATGAATATGCAAGGCGCGCTGCTGTGAAAAATGGACGTGGACCATTCCATGCAAGAATAGCTTTATTCTTGCACATAATTTATTGAATCCAGGGGAGAGAAAATTTAGGCTGAGAGAGGAAAGTTCAGAAAGAAGTTTTTGCTGGGGTACTGTAGCATATACTTTGGACAAGTGAAGGAAACTGAGGAGACTAAGTTGTCTTAATTTCTAATAATGTGTGTGAAATTAATAAGAGCAATTGTACTACCATGGTTGGGTTTGAAACTGTGCTGGGTTTTGGAGAGGTGATAGTTATAAGTAAAAAAAATGCATGCTCTGTGTATGATTGTATTTTTCTAGCTTTTTAAAAGAGGGGATTGGGTTCAAATGGGTCTATAGTTAGTAAACTCTGTTGATGTACCAACTTTGTGAAGTGATATTGCAAAGGGTTTTTCCATATAGAGGGAATATAGTTTTCAGTTACTGAATGGCTAATCAGAATGGAGACTGGGAAGGCTGGTACATTTATAATAATTTTTAGAAAACAGTGTGAAGGTTGTCAGCAGACAGAGTTGTTGTCTTTTGTTTGCTTAGTAACTTTCCTATGGCAGTGGAAATAATAGAGTAGAGGGTAAAGGTCTGTAAGTGTCTTTTAGGTAAGGTGGGAAATGGCAGGGGGAACTGGGGTCATCATTAATCAGTGATTGGGCTGACTGAATGAACTGGGACTTAAACTGAGTGGCAATAGAGTCATTATTATTAGTGGTAGAAGGCAAGGGTCAGGAAGCATGGCCTGGATGCAATAGCTTTTTAGGGATGCCCAGAAAGGTTTGCGATTACTTTGCTGGCTTTGTTGGAGGTTGATATATTAAGTTTTCGTGTCTATTTTGACTTGCTCCTTAGTGTAATTTCTGAGGTGTCTAAACTTCTGAAATGTAATTTTAGTTTTGTTTGTGCACTATTCCTTCCAGATTGTGTCTCTTTGAAGCATAAGCTGTTTGGTCTCCTTTGATAGCTGTGTCAGATTCTACCTGTTTTGTTATTACTGGGTCTAAATTATTTAGAATTTTCTGAAAGAATTGTAAAAATTATCACATGTTGATGATCAATGCAAAACAATGGAAGGGCTTAGTTTTCATTAGTCACAAGTGATTTTTAGCAGACAAGAAACTAATGTAATAAAATACAATGCTATGTTTATGACTGATACACACATGCAGTCAGTCTTAAATATTAATTGTGCCAATTTACTTACACACCATGTCACCACTCACACAGATATTCAGATGATATAATATAATTTTACCTACTCAGAAGAAATGATTAGATATAAGCCAGTGAGGCTTTTATAACTCTAGGGATGATAAAGACATCAGTTGCATGAATCCCTAAAACAGATGAAGACCAGTGCACAAAATGAAAGTGATGGAACTTCAAAAGGAAAGGAAAGCCATTTGTTTTTTGTTGAATCAATTATATTGATGTGATTTTTTTGTTGATATAGAAGTACCAAATAATAAAACTTTGTACTGTTTATTCACAGTCCAGAGTCATACCCTTCATTTCCATTCAGGGCTTAAATTCGCAAGTAAACTGTAGTCACAACGTTTTTCTTCATTCTTTACTTGTTGATAAAGGGGTTGATAAATCCCAGGGTAAGTGAATATAAGAATGAACATAATACCTATGGGAATGTATCACCCATATCAGACATACAGGTAGAATGCTCCATTCATTTTATGCTGCAAAAATGCCACCGTTGTATCTCAGAATAAAAACACTTAATGGCTGCTATAGAGATAAGTGTGGTGGGAACTTATTCTTCTAAGTGATTCATTAACAGAAATTCATCTGAAAGTGAAATACTTTAAAATATATCTACAAAGGGGTCACAGTAATTGATGTCTGATAATATGAAGCAGAAAAGGAGAACAATGGGAGGTAGAAGTATTCCTTCTATACTGGATTTTAATTTGAATTTACTAACCAGTACAAGGGAAAATTTTCAGAGCATCAGATTTAATGAAATACTGATCATGGGAGATTAAATTTTGTCAAATCCCTGAACAGCCTTGAGTAAGGAAAGGGTGTTAGTCTCTAATATCACAGATCTGAAAATTGTTGACTTGTATGTAGGTATATATTGGTAGAAGCCTTGTACTCCATATAAATATAAACAATCTTGAGTAACTTCTCTTAAGTTCATGCTGCATGAAGGTTGGAACGTTACAGCTACAGTACTACAGAAGCCTGAGAAACTTTAAATGAGAATGTGGAATCTCTAAATAAGCAACAATCTCCCTTATGGTATGGTAGAGCATGTGATTGGAAAAATTGTAAAAAAAAGAAGATACCTATTTAGCATTCATAAGAAGTATTAAGTTCTGGATAAAAAGAAAACACCTCTAAATGAGATAAAAAGGAAAATTAAAGGCATGGCTAAATGTATAGATCATCATATATTGTGAAGTCAGTTTATTTTCAACCCTAGAGAGCTCTTGGTAGACCCTTTGACAGCAGATTTGTTATGGTTTGGTACCATCTGATTGGAAACTGACAACAGTCAAAAGTTACTCATATTAAAAGGTAGTTCACAAGGTCAAGTACAAATCTGCAGGTTCATCAGTCTGACTTGGACAAATGTTTTAAAAACTGTCTTGTTGTAATAAAAAAAAAACAGTACTCCTTCCTTAGATGAATGACAGCTTGACTTCCTAACTGGTAGATCCACTTTAACTGGTTTGATAGATTTTTTTGAACCAATAATTATCACATTAAACATGAGGTTATTTGTGTTGGCAGTCTTTTTGGATTTTGCTAAGCCATTCATAACCCTGCCTTATGAAGATATATTATTTGGCCTGCAAGTTTATTGTATTAATCAATAAAAAATGAACTGCTGATTGGCTTACTGATTGGAAGCAGGGGTGTCATATTGTTGTCACATTCATCATCCCTTGGTGACATAGTTTCTAATGTACCTCAGGGCTTCATAATGGGCCCAATACTATTTAATTACTTATTTTTATAACTTCCAAGACATGAAGACAAATAGCTCAGTAAGCATGCAGCTAGTTGTAAAAATTGTGCTTTAATAACATCTAAAAGGGACTTTGCAGTACTGGGGAAAAATTAGTACACAGGTTACAAAATCTGGCCTTAAGTTCAGTAGAAATAACCAAAAACACAAAATTCACATAACTCCAAAAAACAACAAATTGAGACCAGGAACACAGCACCACAGTTCAAAACCTTCAATGACTGAGTGCTTTTATAACAAATGTCATCAGAAGAAGTTTGTTACGAAAGCGCTCACTCATTGAAGGATTGAGGATTAAAGGATTTGGACTGGGGTGCTGTGTTCCTGGTCTTGATTTCTTGTTTTTCAGTAGAAATAATTGTAGAACAAACCATCAGTCTCAGGATCACTAAACCTGGACAACTATTCTCATTAAGAAACTAGTAGTATGAAAGACTTAGCACCACTATTAACAGTAGTCTAAAATTTACAGATCATTTCTGCTTAATACATGAAGCACAATATGGATGTCAAGTCTGACCCCTGTTTATCCTGCAAGCCTCATTCCTAATACCTCTCTTCCTCCCAACAGCTACTTCTTCTAAGTATAGACACTTAGTGCATGCTTTATGTTATTATACTTCATCATACAGTATGTTATTTTGACTGCAGAGTTTAAGTTGTTAATCCTTGTACCTTTTATAGTGGGACATTTTTCATCCTATTTTTTGCTGCCGTACATTTTAAACTATTATCACCCTAATTTTATGTTATGTAATATATATAGTGTTTTGCTTCTGTACCTGAGTAATTCTACTTTATTAAACTGTGTCATATTCCACAACCCTGTCGCTGAAAAAGGACTTGTGTCCAGTCGGACTTTCCCGGTAAACAAATGTAAAATAAATAAATAAAAATTTACCAGACTGTTTCATCTAGGGACCTTAACGCACTGTATGAGTTGTGTAAGTTTTTAATTTGACCTATTATGGAATATAACACCACATTTTGCATATATAACTGTAAGGGTAGTGATATGCTTGAAGTGACACATAAATGTACACAAAGAATTACTTTTTACATCATATACACTATTTAAAGTGTATACTATTCTGATATTTCAAGCAGAGTTATCGTGGGTAAAATATGGGCTTTACATGTTTTGTCAATCTCATGTTTTCATCTTTTCTAGGAATGGGTATTAATGACAATCAACATTACAAAAGGTTTACAAAACCCGGTTTCTATGATTATATTAATAGAGAACATAGTATAAGAAGCCTTACTATTCTGTGTATAGCTACTATCTTATCTATTTTGACATTGTAAAATTATTTAATTGTATTCTGCCTGACATTGCTGATATCATTATACCTTAAAGATTTTGTTTGGCCTGAATGCACTGGAGCTTTTCTCCCTGGGCCTCAGCTGAAAGGAGGCCCTTGTGCCCAGCTGGAATTCTCCAGTCAATAAATGTAAACTAAGCAAATAAATACATACACCAATAAATAAGAGAAGAGGGATAGTAATATAAAATGTGGTGCATTTATGGAATTGCATAATTTGGGAAATAAGGCTGAGTTCTTAATTACAATAAATTAAAAATAGCTCATGCACTTGGACTGTTGGTAAGACATTTATTTGTGAGTTGAAGTAGTCTGCATTCCTTGTTGGCTAATAGCCTGTATGTAAGTATTAAAAACATATGAATTTATCCGAAATGACTGATTGTCACAGTACCAAGTATGAATACATATTCTAAGTACTGAGTAGTGCTAAACTTATCAGTTCCAGGCCTATGGGCTTAATCAATTAATGACAGAGGAAACTTACCTCCAACCACCCTACTTGCAGGATTCATGTATACACCTACAAATTGTTAATACACGTGAGTATTACTACACATAAAATGTGTGTGTGTATGTGTCTGAATGTGTATGTGTGTGACAGTGAGCATGCATGTGTGCATGTGTGTGTGCACGTATGAGCGTGTGTTTGTGTATATCATACCTCTCAACCTCCAAGTACTGAAAATCACAGCACCGCCTTTTAAAGGTCATAGCAGTGAGTCAGGAAGAGGATGTTATTTTTCACAATAGAAGGTCTTTATATACTAGACCCTCTATAGTTTGAGGAAGTGACTTGTTGTATTGAGTTAATATATGCATGTACTAAGGAAACAGGTCTGACTTTATGAGGGTCATCATAAATCTAGAAGGTGAAAGGCTAAATCTGAGGGGTGATATCATAGACCAATGCGTAAATCATTGGAGTTGGTAAGTATGGGGTATATTTAATACATGGCATTTTTATCTGTTCATAATTACCATTACTTATTTAAGTTATTAGCAGATAGATCCCATTATTATGAAGGCCCTGAAAGAAAAGTTCCAGGAAGTATAAAGATACCCAGAAACACAAACATAGATAATTCAAATACAGAAAAAAGTGTATGTCAGTCAAAATAATGTACACATAATAAGAGCAAAAATACAGGCAGTTTGCACTCAACACCTGAAAATGGGACAAGCATCTATAAAAATAAATGGAATAAACTGGTAAGATACTCAATGTATACAGTCAGTGTTCAAAATGAAATGAATAAAACCTATGGTCATGTGTTTAAAAGCAGGACACTCGCACAGCATTGTAAGTGTATTCCACAGCTTGCTAAAGGCAAGGTCAAAGTGTAATAATGGGGCCAGGCTTTGTTATATTATTTGAAGAGTAGGGATAAGTCAGAACAGCAGCACAGCTGAGTCACATAGGTAAGCAAATCTACAAAATAATATGTAAGTGTGGATTGTGGAGGGGGTGGTACAAATCAAGTACTAGACTCCCTCCATATTAACTAGAGTACCTCATTAACCCTTTTAAAGTGCAACCTGGATAACTGGATGGGGAACAGAAAATACACCTTTGGGAATCCATCTGTCTCCCTGCTGGACAGGGGCATTGGATGTTGACTTGTTGAAACATGGGCTACATTCTTGGCTAGGCTTGTAAGGACCTCATGGCCAATAGCCTAGTAACTTCCCATGGTCATATGATTTCAAAATGTCTAGATATAATCAAATGAGGAGAGAAAGTGTAGGGGATTAATGTGACTAAGAAGGAGAATTAAAAGTACAGTTGTATAAATTGAACTTACCAAAACATTAGATGTCTGAATGATCACTGCTGCAGTAACCTTAGCTATATGGTTTATATCCTGCCAAGGATATAACAACCGGCCAGCTTCCAAAGCTTCATGGTACCTTCCATGTGCCCAAACTGTCAAGCAACTTGAGCTGAGCTGACTAAAAGACAAGTCTGGGAACAAAAGCCTCCAGAACTTTCCTGCCAGCATAGAGAGGAATGCTGAGCCCTAAAAGGAAATGACTAGGTATAACAAAAACTAAATGTCCACACCATGACATAAAAAACACAACAAAAAACGTGGAATGGAGGGAAGGAGGAGCTACTGCAGCAGTGATCATTTGAATATCTACTGTTATGGTAAGTTTGACTTACACATCTATTCTATGTTCTTCATATTGATCGCTGCTGCAGTAGCCTTAGCAATAAGGGTAGATTACCATAGCTAACTATATATGAGAGGTGGAAGGATAAGGGTCCTGTAGCCCCTGGAGAATGGTCCTAGCAAAGCATTGTCTAGATCTAAAGAAGGAATCTAGTTTATAGTGCTTTGTAAAAGTATGTACAGAGGACCAAATAACAGCTTCTAGAATACTTCAGGAATCCAACCCTTTCCAAAAAGCAATAGAAGAAGCCAAGGTTCTTGTAGAGTAGGCCTTGACCCTGCCTGGAATTAATTTGTTATGGTGAGTATAACAAAAGATAATAGCCTTAGACAACCATTTGGAAATGGTCTATTTTGAAACCAGTTGTCCTTTCTTCTTACCTTCTCAAGAAATGAACAACTGATCTGATGATTTGAAAGAGTAGATCTGTCTAAATAGTACCTGAGTTTTCTGTGGACATCCAAGTATCCTTCCTCCCTTATATTTGGGTTCAGGAATGAAAATGGGGAGGGGATAATTTGACTTAAATAAACTTGGATACCACTTTAGGCATAAAAGAAGAGTAGTTTTCAAAGAAACCCTGTCCTTGTGGAAAATGAGATAGGGTTGACTCACCATAAGAGCTTGCAACTCAGATAACCTTCTTGTAGAGGTCAGAGAAATCAATAAAACTGTTTTCCATGTTAAGAACCTCAAGTCAGCCAGATTAGCTGGTTCAAGTGGGACAAATGTTAGTTTCTGTAACATAAAATTAAGATCTCAAGGATGGGGCACCAGTTTACTTGTAGGCCTCTTATGTAAAATTCCTTTTGAGAACATTTTGATATGAGAATGCATTGAAAGAGAAAGATCCATAGGTAGACATGCTGAAATGGCTGATGAACCTTGAGAGTGGAATAAGAACAACCATAGGATAGCAACTCTTGCAAATATTGTAGAACCAGAGAATGACCATCCTTGAATGGGAGCTGGTTATATTGTTGGCACCAACTAGAAAAACTTTTCCATTTGATAATATATGATTTTCTAGTAGCAGACTTTCTTGCCTCCATTAGTACCTGCTGCATGTCCTTAGAAAACAGGTGCCTAAAAAGAATTAAGACCCTATCATGCAGACAGTCAAATGAAGATGATTGATGTCGAGGTGTATCAAAAACCCTGGCTCTTGTGTGAGTTCAAATGCTACACCTAAAGAAATCCCAATTCCCCCCATGCCACACACTCCAGAGATCACAACCTAATTTCCACAATTAACAGAACATGCTGGAGGGACACGTTCATCTCCCAAAGACTGCCCATATTCAGGAATACAGTTCCCATTGATGTCAAGCAGAGCACCTCGATGGCCCTCTTCAAGAAAAATATTGACAAGTGGATGGGTAACAGAAAGTTCACTCCAGGGATCATTCTAGTTGCCCTACTGGATAGGGGCACAGTGAACTAACATCAGGTGGCACGGTGCCTGGGCAATTTTTTGGGGTTAGGCTTGTAAAGGCTCCAAGGCCATTAACCTAGTACACACCTAAGAACCTATGAGTAGATCCATTCTGTGAGGGAGCTTTTGGTAATTACCGCTGGCCACTTTCAAAAGAAGGGAGAACCGGAACCCAGAAAAACGAGAATATCATATGAGAAATTGATGGCTCCTAAAACTAGGTGGGGAGTTGGATTTACCGGATTTTGAGATGTATTATATAGTGATTCAGGCCAATAGGATTTTAAGGGTGTCTTATTTGGACAGTAATAGAAGAAAATGGATACCCAAATGGGTGCTTCTAACTTGTAAACATATAAAAGGAGCGGGAATTAATGTTAAAGCTGTACCATTTTTAAATAATCGAACACTGAGCAAATATGATTTAATGGAGCACATTAAGATATGGGCAATGGCAATTCAAACTCTGTTTGCCTCTTTAAACTTATTAAAATATATGATGATGTTTCAACCGTTTCATGGGAATCCTAACATGACTATTGGTAGTCAATTGATAGATTTAAAGAAATTTCCTCTTATTAAGGAGTTAACTGTGATTGATTTATACCCCTTCTTAGGAGTAGCGGTACATGATATCTTAAAAGAGATGAATCTTCCCATTTCTTATTTAATTATAATGAGGCAGATAAAAGATCTTGCCATAAATTATTTTAATAGCTCCGAAATCAAAGAAGAGGAACTAGTTATTTCTCGCAATCTGTGGGAAGCATTGCAACAAGAAAGAAAATACATATCCTCAGCATATAAAATAATAAAAGAGAGGAAATATAATAATCATATTCTTTTATCAAAATACTGGAAAGAGAAATCGGTATCCCTAGATGATAGTAAGATAGCAGAGGTGTTTAACTTAACATTGAAATCAGTATCCCTTCAAAAATTGGTCTTTACTCAACTGATGATATTTAACAATGCGTATTATACCCATCTCACTCTTCACAAATTTGATTAAAAAAATTCACCTAAATGTCTGCAGTGTTTAGATCAGACAGCGGACCTGCTACACATGTTCTGGAGTTGCAAGTGCATTTATAAATTGTGGAACTCATTAAAATTGCAGTTACAAAAAATGGGTTACCAAAACTCAACACTCACCTGGGAATTTTTGATTCTACACATCCCACCGGAGAATTTAGACAAATCAAAGAGGATCGTAATTATGAATATCAGTTTATTAATGAAATTATATATAGCCACAAATTGGTTGAACCCAGCACAGACATCGTGGCAAAAATTCAGGCTGTTAGCGATCAAGCATATTTTAGCGCATAAATTATTAATTAGTAATAACAAGAAAAGTATAAATAGTATAAAAATTTGGGAGCAAATCTTTAACATTATATTGGCTTAGAGGTTCCTATCCACTTTCTTTTAGGACATACAGTAAGTGAACAAACACAATCTTAGATTGGATAGAAGATGTAGAAACAATACAGATTGTTGGCTTGAGTTTGTTTTTAATTTTCTCTGGTAGACGTTTTAGTTTTTATTTTTTTGTTTTCCTTTACTTGATTAATACGATATCTATTGTTAATGTATGATGTGGATATTTGTAATGGAACTAAACATTAGAAGCAATTTTGTACATAATGTAAATAGTGTGTGAATTGTATTATGTTTTGAAAAATAATAAAAATGATTATCGAAAAAAAAAAAAGAAGGGAGAACCATGGTTGCCTGGGCCAGAAGGGAGTCACAACAATGATCTTGAAAGATTCTTTCTGAATTTTAGAAGTACCTTGGATATTAGTGGAAAGATTGAAAAGGTATACAGGAACATTCTTAACCAACGAAAAGAAAAGACATCTGGCTTCCAGGCCTTCTAGCATGGAGTCTTGGAAAAGAATTTTGCCAGTTGATTGTTCAGTAAGGAGTCAAAAAGGTCTACTTGAGGAACTCCTCACAGATGGATCAAATCTTGACTGAGGCCTAATATAGTTTTCATTTGTGAAGGCCTGCCCTGGACCTGCTCTGTTTGTCTATCACACAATTTTGCTCTGACTGAATGTAAGACGCCTGTAGAGTGAGATTGTGCTATGAAGATATATACCAAGCTAACATGGCTAGTCTGCAGAGATGGAACTATCTGGTCCCCCTTGCTTGCTGATGTACCACATCACTGTGGTATTGTCTTTAACCACTTGAAGAAGTGCCCAGAGACTAAAGAAGGTTAATAGAATAGAGTACCTCGATCAGAGCAAGCATCTCCTTGATATTTATGTGCTTGCATCTGTCCTTTGTATCCCACACCTCCTTCACTTTTATTTCTCCTGAAACTGCTCCCCAAGCAAATTCTGAAGCATCTGTGGTGACTGACTGCTTTGGAGAAGGAAAGGAGAAGGGAAGACCTTGATTGAAGTATATCTGTTTTCTCTACCAAGTAATTTTTCTTCTGACAAACCCCAGTACTGGGATCTAAAAAGATAAAGAGTGTTGATGCTGGGACCAAAGAGATTTTAGATACCACTGTATCTTTCTCATGTGGAGTCTTGCCAGGGGGGGGGTCTATATTATATTTTTAAATGTTTCAAACATCAAACACCATATGATCGACACCATATGAGCGATGTCTGAAATTTCGAAAATATAATAAAAAAATAAAAATAAAAAACTATACTTACCTAAATGCTGTAGGCAGGAGGGCAAGCCCACCTGCACCCCCACACCCCCACTACTTAAATATTCCTACTCCGAGATCACACTGCATTGAGGTAAAGGGAATATATTCCCTATGGCAATTTCCGTGTTACGCGTGCAACGTTTCGACATTTCAACCAATCGGGTTTGCTCAATACACGTTCGCCATTTACAATTTTCGATCACGCGATACGAACCCTTGCCAGGAATATGCAAGAGTGATAGATGCCACAAAACCCAAAATCTGGCACTATTACCTCACAGTAACAAATTTCTGAGTGGATTTCTGAGTGGAAAATCGGAAACAAAAAGATCTATTTTTTTCCCTGTGGAAGAAAAGCTCTTTAAACTGAGGTGTCTAGTTGGTATGCCCAGGAATACAATCCAGTGTGATGGAGACAAGAAAGAATTTTGATTGTTCTCTTGGAATCCCAGCTTGTGCAAGAAATATCTCAAATGAGAGATTCCTGACATTTTGAAAAAGACTGCAAAGACAAGGAAGTTGTCTAAATACAGAAAATGTTGATACCCTGTAGCCTACAATAAGCTACAACTGGAACTAGACACTTTGTAAGCACTCCTGGTGCAGTGTATAGTCCAAAGGGTAAGGCAGAAAACTGATAATGTGATCCAGACATACAAAACCTTAAAAAACACCTGAAGTCTGGATGAATCGGAATGTGTTGATAAGCATCTTTTAAGGCTAGTGTTAGCAGGAAACTTGAAAGAGGAAGAAGAGGGAATAGGTTGTGAAGTGACATCATTTTGAATTTGGACACTATCACAAATATATTTAGGAAAGAAAGATCCAGAACTGGTCTCCAAGTGTTTTCTTTCTCTCGAAGTAGGAACATCCTTGAATAAAACCCACTCCCCACCTGGGAAGGAAGAACTGGCTCTATCACTCCATGGGAAAGCATGTGATGGACAGATGGAAACAAAACAGTCTGATCTGTAGGATGAACAATGTCCCCTGTAAAGGAGGAATTTCCTCCCACTGCCATTTGTAACCCTGATGAATTATTTTCAGACTCCATTTGTCTGAAAGAATCTGTTGCCAAAGAGATAAAAATGGAAATTCAGACTTTTTTGGAAGAGAAAGAGGGCCAGGGTGGGAGGGGGTCACAAGGTCTCTTGAATACATTCAGGCCTGTTGAAGTGTCCTTGGCTTTGGGAGGTTTGAAACATTTTTTTTTGGAACTCCTTGCCTCTTTTTCGTAAATGACTGCTTATCTGAATTCTGTTGAGACTGTTTATTCTATTATTTGCTGAAACTGGATACAGAGAAAGAAAATCCATAATAATAAAAAGGAGGAGAAAGAAAATCCCTTGGGCAATTCAGAAGAGGAGTGATGAAAAATCTTAGAGATTCCCTGGATCATCTTGCCCCTTTCATCACACTTTTTTGATCACCTCTGCAGCGGAGGGGCCTAATACTAAATCTCTATCCAAGGGAGAATTTAAAATCTCATTTTTAACATTATCGTGAAGGTTCTGAGTATGCAGCCAAGCAGACCTCCATAAAACCATACCAGTGGCCATTGCCTTGGAAGAAGCATCAACAGTGTCATATGTACACACACTGCAAAGAATTAGCAGTAACCTGTGCAACAGAAGAAACTAAGTTATTTAAATCAGAGTGTTCTTCACAAGAAGAGACTGCAGATAAAACATTCCTCATATGTTCACAATATGTCAGAACAAATTTAACATATTAGCCTGACATTTTAAAATTCTAAATTCAAAATTGTAGAAGTATACACTTTTCGCCCACACCTATCAATAATTTTCCCATCCTTTTTAGAAAAAGTAGTTGGAATTAACTAAGTGCAGCAGAGGAGTCAACTTAGGCTATAGCTGCTGGGTCAGGTATAGGAATAGGGTATAAAAATGTAACAGACTGAAGAAATGTATACCTACTGCCTGCCTTTGTAGGAACTGGTGGCTAATTATCAAGAAATCTGCAGGCACTAAGACACACATCCTCTAAAGCACACAAGACAGGAAGAATGAATGGATGAAGGTTCTGAAATATCATTCTGTAACAATTCATAGTATTTTTGAGGGACTAAGAAACCTCAGTGTTCCTGCACTGAAAACAATGGGACATTCTAGCAATAGCATCAGAGAAAGACAAAGAACCCCCCCCCCTCCCCCAAGGAGAATCAGAAAGAGCTCTCCTCTTAGTCTGAAACAGAAATCTGAGAACAAAACCCTGAATCCATCCCTGCATCTTCCTCTTCAGATTCGGAATCTTGAATCTCTTCAGGAAAGGGGGCATCTGTCTTTCTTTTACCAGATACTACTCTACAGGAAGGATAAATAACCTGAATCAAAACCTGAGACAGTCACAGTAAATTACTCCTATCCAAAGAAATTTGAAGATGAGTAGATACATGTTTGGTTTTCTGTTTCTTTTTGACAGGAAAAATGGCTGGGGTCAACCCTGTTACTAATGACAGTCGCTGCTTCCCCAGGGATGGGCACAGCATTCTCAGACAACAGAGAGACCTCCCATGTTCCCTCTCTTAGGACCAACAAGAGTGGTTCTCCCTTGTCAAGTAAGTGAATCCCAACAGCCACAGAGCATGTGGCTAATCCCCAGTCTATAGTGGCTGTAGGTGCTATACAAGAGGTATCTGGGGTAAAACATGAGTGGTTTGAAGTACAACATATGGCCACAGCACAGTCATCCACCTCCATCTGAGGCAAATTGCTAACCTGCTGTGGTGGAAAAGGCTGTTTGCTTAACTTTTCCTTTTTATGGCTGGAAGAAGAACCGACAGTGGGAGTGACAATCTGTTCCATGGTCAAGACAAAAATGATGCCTCTATCCCGGGGAAAACAAGCAACAATGCCATTAAAACTACTAGTCCTCAAAAGTTATTTTTTGACAGAAGAAAAACACAGTAAAAAGTATTTTCAAACACTATGGCAACCCAACGACTTTAATATAAACACAAGTTGTCCACAGAAAATAGTTTACCAGTTAGATAACACTAGTTTTAAACTGACAGAAACGAGTGCTCTGCTTAGGAGTACATTTCAGTCTCAAGACAATACATTAAAACGCAAAACTCCTAGCTTAAAAATCACTTTTCTGAAGAGGAAAGTAATAAAACATGAGTATAAAATAAAAATGGAAGGTTTTTACCAAATGGGAACTTGTCGGCCCAACTAAGGAAAGCACAAACAGACAGTTTATTCTCAATAGCCTCAGAGGAACATACTGTTCTGCAGCAGTAAAGCTACGAAGGATTTCACACCCAAACTTGTCTTTTAGTCAGCTCAGCTTAACTGTTTGACAATTTGGGCATGTGGAAGGTGCC
Organism: Protopterus annectens; assembly: GCF_019279795.1. Lineage (NCBI taxonomy): Eukaryota > Metazoa > Chordata > Ceratodontiformes > Protopteridae > Protopterus > Protopterus annectens. The sequence continues at coordinate 122,934,598 of NC_056735.1, forward strand.
ATGAAGCTTTGAGAGCTGGTCAGCTGTTATATCCTTGCCAGGATAAAAACCCGTATAGCTAAGGCTACTGTGGCAGTGATCAATATGAAGAACACAGGACAAAAACAGAGCGAAAGAGACATTACAGGAAAAGGTGTAGGTTGTATATATAAGGAAGAAGGGGTGAAGAGAAGGAGAGGAGGAATGGAGAAGGGGCATTATCACTGAGGTTTTAGAGGTGCAAGGAGGTTTAGGCAAACAGTCGAGGGATGATTTAGTTCTGTGGCATAGAGGAGTAAGGACATAACTATGACCCTGATGTCCCAAGTTTGACTAAGTAACTCTGCCACTGGAAAACCTGTGCAGGGGAGCAGGGGGAGGAGAGGAGTGCCTTATGCAAGTCTGCCCATTTTAGGGTGAGGGAAAGGGTAGTTCCAGCTGGCAAAATTGGTTCCATGTACATGGAAGCTTGTATGATATTACTAGATATAGGACTAAGAGACATGGGCTTTGCGATCCAATCTGGTGACAGTAGCCCTTATAGGTGTGCTTGTGTGAGAATTCTAACTGGGTGGGCACAGAAATCCCATGCAGTGGTATATATCTCACTTGAGGAAGAGTTAGGGATCTAACCATAACTCTCCTCTACCCAGTGGTTGTATGTAGGATAGCTCTTCAAGAAGAATGTTAATGTTGGCAGGCAGCTGACAAGAAAAATTATACAAAAATAGTTCAGGAATGTGAGAAATGAGCATAAAGATCATATGAAGGACAAAATGTGCATGTTTTAATTAAACACCCACACACACACACACACACACACACACACACACACACACACACACACACACACACACACACACACACAAATATATGCAGATACTACCAGGTATACATATGGTGGGAGCACATGCACATACTTGTGCACATGTGCACACACACATATGCATGCACACAAACACAGATCTTTTACTTTGCCCTGGTTATCAGATAGAAATTGAATG